>NC_140992.1:170081169-170112660 GCF_052327205.1 Somniosus microcephalus
CCTTCCCCCTTTCTCTCTCTTCCTTTCTCTTCCTTCCCCCCTTTCTCTCTCTCCTTCCCCTTTCTCTCTCTCCTTCCCCTTTCTCTCTCTCCTTCCCCTATTCTCTCTCTCTCTCTCTCCTTCCTCCCCTCTCTCTCTCCTTCCCCCTCTCTCTCTCCCTTCCCCCTTTCTCTCTCCTTCCCCCTCTCTTTCCCTCTCTCTCTCCTTCCCCCTCTCTCTCTCTCCTTCCCCCTTTCTCTCTCTCTCCTTCCCCCATTTCTCTCTCCTTCCTCCCATTTCTCTCTCTCTCCTTCCCCTTTCTCTCTCTCTCCTTCGCCTTCTCTCTCTCTCTCCTTCCCCTTTCTCTCTCTCTCTCCTTCCCCCCTCTCTCTCTCTCTCCTTCCCCCTCTCTCTCTCTCCCTCTCTCTCTCCTTCCCCTTCTCTCTCTTTCCTTCCCCCTCTCTCTTTCCTTCCCACACAGACAGACAGACAAACTCATTTATATATATTAAAATTATTTCTACTTTTTTCAGAACAACATGCCCTCAAAAAACCCTCGGCACCGCCGGGCACTCCAGCTCGTATATTAATAATGGCACATCAACGCTGACAGATGTCACACTCCAGACATCACCCTTGGCCCCTCTCATATTTTAAAAACTGAGACCCAGATCCTGACTGTGCCCCACCTATAGCTCTACCTTTGCCCCAGCCTGCTCCCTCCTGGCCCCGTCCTTACTCTTTCTTCTGCCCAGCCAGTTCAAATTCCTGCCTCCTACCTCCACGGCCATCCTGGCTTGTCCCATCTGGCACCAAAGCTATTTAATTTATGCTTTGATTGTTCCAACCCTTCTATCCCGCTGCAACAAAGAGACGGCGGGGGTGGGGGAAGAGACATTTTTTTCTGACCTTGATAATCTGAACTCTCCCTAAGAAAAGGAGATGGGGATTTGCCAGCACCTCCCAATTAAACAGAAACTTGCCTCAATGATCAGTTGCCACTGATCTCAGTCTGTGCTTATTTACACCATTTCCCCACAGGGAATGCTTGCACAGTGTCCTTAAAGAGAAAGGTCACAGTGAACACAGCTCCATTTTAGCAACAAAACATCTCAACCATCTCAACCCCAGATTACCTGTCAGCAAAGTTACAGGAAATCAACTAGTTTATATGATGTGTATTTACAACATGGTTACATCCAGTGTATGTATTTGTGTGCCTGTATTTACAGTGCGAGTCTGTATTTACAGCACAGCCAGTGTACATATTTAGTGTGCCTTTATTTACAACCAGTGTGCATCAGTGTGTAGTGTATTTATACTGTATTGTGTGCATTTACATGCAAGACATCAGAAACAACTGTGTATAAAGCCACCAAAAAAAATACTCATCTTTTTATCAACAGACTGACAGAAAGAACTCGAACAATTTCCCCATCATCACGCAGTTTATTTGTGTCACATACCTGCTGTTATGTTCTAATTTAATTTTGAAACACAGCTGTTCAATTAAATGTAATGAAACTTGAGAGACTCGGTGAGCCTCCTTACATATGTTTGAAAGAAAGCTCGAGAATACACCTGATGATGGTTACTCAGCAATCCTTTTCTGACAATACATTTCATCATTTTAATAAATAGACACAAATATATCTACATTGGGAGGGGCAAGGGATGTTCATTCATCACTTCACAACTAAAACATTGCCAGGGTAAGAGAATGGGAGCCAGCACAGTCTTGAAGCTGTATTCATACCTGCCAGCAGGATAGGGACAAATGGGGAGAACAGAAGAAACGGAAAAAAAAATCAACACTTTCACCACTGAATGTTCAAATCACACAAACTAATATAATTTACTGTTCACACATAGCCTGTCATTTTCCTCTATCCCTTAGTTGGCAAGATGGAAGATGTTAAATCTGTGAGTTATCTAGTTAATTAAGAAACAGACTAATTAATAACAATCAAAAACAGGTCTTTACTGGTTGGAGGTAGGGACTATTCTGAATACAAGATTACTGCACAGTGCTTATATACCGGTGTGTTCACCCCCGGTATTACGTCTACAGCAGCCTGAGAAAGTAGTACATCTCTTAAGGTGGAACAGGCTTAAGCTCTCTTAAGGTGGAACAGGTTACATACACAACACTCCTCCCTTCTTAGCTTTATAGTCATCCCCCCATTTAACATAACGTAATAACATATATACATATATAACTTCATGTTTAACGTAACATATCACAGATTCAGTCTCTGCGGAAAACAGTTCACAGATTCAATCTCTGTGGTGTAGTCGGTTCACATTACTCATTCAATAGTCCTTTCATGGATTTAACAGCTTGAACTTCCGAACTGATTTGGCTCCGTTCGGAGGGACCACGTGTGTGATCTGGTAGAGGTGATAATGTTTCAGATGGGTCATCTTCTGTTTTTACTTTTCCTTTTCTGCTTCTTGGAGACTCTCTGGGCTCCATTGTCAGCTGCCACAGCTGCCAGCTGCATGCGCAGTTCCTCCTTCTCTTCCTCCTGTTTCCGTCGTAGAGCCAGCTTCTCCCGATGTTCCGTAGACTTTTGGTGCTCCTCCATGATTTCTGCACTTTGGGAGTCGAAGTTACAAGCTGGGCAGGACAGGACATCGTAATATTCGGTGTCGTCCACCAGGTCATGGTAATATTCGGTGTCGTCCTGAGCTAGACCAGTGAGAGGGTCGTCTATTTCCTCCATACCCAGCTGGACGTTAGCCAGCTCTTGTTCCAAATCCAGACATCTTTCCTGAAGAGACTTCTTCATGTGTACCTCTGCATCCAGCTTTTTCTGGGCTTTCAGCAAGTCGTTTACTAGTGACCTCATTTGTGATTTTAATACTTCAACTTCCTTTGGAGATTGATTGATCGGACTATGCAATCCCTCTACCGGAGCAGCTGTTTCAGCGGTCTGTTGTTCTACATTGACGTGAGTCAGCGTACTTTTGGCATCCAATGGCTGCTCTGTTGCAGTCGTTTCAGTCTGTGTCGTCACATCAGCCATCTCAATGACTTTTGAGAGCTCCGAACCCTTTTCCTTTGAAGATCGCAGCTCGTGTTCAAGTTTTTCCCATTTCAGAGTCTTGTCCCTCAGCATATGAAGGAGTTGGCTGACCGTTAACTCTTCTGACACCAGATTATGGCACGCACCTTCAGAACCTGAATCAGCTTTGATTCGTTCGGCCTCCTCGCGCAGATGGTTGGTGTGCTCCTGCTCCATTTTCTCCATCAGTTGCTTCTGTTGCCTTTCCAGATTCTCCCACTCTGTAACAAAGAACTTTTTTATTTCATTCATCTCTTGCTCAAAACGGCAAATCATTTGTTCTAATTGCTGTTGTAGTTTGAAATGGAGTTGAGTTCGAGCCCAGTGTCCCTCAAAAATGTGCATATCAGTAGACTTGACAGACTCAGAATTCTCTGTTAAACTATGTTGTTGTTGCTCAGTGGAATTCTGTGCTGAAACTTTGTCTTTTGCACATGGGTTGGTCTTACCATCATCAGTTCTAGAGTCTGGGCTGATTATCTGCACCGAGTTCTCACTCTTTATGGCTTTTAGCGAATGCCAGTCCATATTTATGTTTCTAAACCACTCCCGGCCTAGTAGTGGTGGACCTCCCTCCGGTAGCACATATAAGTCCATTATTTGACTTCCTTCGCCCTTGTTGGCCACTGCAACCTTTATTGTCCCGATGGGGTACACTCTCTGCCCCGTGTAGGTTGTCAATATAATCTCCGTATCCTGTAGGGGAATATGTTGGAATAACCTTCTGTAATCTTTCTTATTCATGACCGACAATGCCGATCCAGTGTCCAATTCCATTTTTACTTGGACTCCTTCTATCTGAAGAGTAACCCAAATTGTCTGGAGGTCTGCACCCTTACCAACGTTGAGTACCCTTAAGCTAGCCAGTTCAATACTGCTTAAGCCAGCCAGTTCATTACTGCTAGCGTCTGAATCGGACTCCTGTTCGGCCACCTTGTGTACTTTTGCGTATTTTCCTTGCGGTGACTTCTTGTTGCTGGTCTTCTTCCCTGACCTGCATACTCTAGCTATGTGTCCAAGCCTACCACAAGTTCTACATTCTTGGTTTTTAAACCAACACTGGTTCTGATCATGCGTTGTCTTTCCACAACGATAACATTTGCCAGAACTCACACCCAAT
This sequence comes from Somniosus microcephalus, assembly GCF_052327205.1. Taxonomy (NCBI): domain Eukaryota; kingdom Metazoa; phylum Chordata; class Chondrichthyes; order Squaliformes; family Somniosidae; genus Somniosus; species Somniosus microcephalus. Next base: position 170,085,337 of record NC_140992.1, read on the forward strand.
TTGTGTGCACTGAGCTCCGGTGACCGTAGCTGCATTACTGCCGTGCCTCTCGCTGCGGCTTCGTGTGCTGCTGCCATAGTGACCGCCTTCTCAAGCGTCAGCTCATTCTCCTCGAGCAGTCGCTTTTGTGTATCCTGTTTAAATAAACCACACACAAATTTGTCTCGTAGTGCATCTGTCAGTCCCGTTCCAAACTGGCAATATTTCGCTAATTTACGCAATTCCAGCAAATATTCAGCATTGCTTTCATGCTGTAGCTGCCTTCTGTTGTAAAATTTAAATCGTTCCGCTAGCATCAGCGGCGTGGGGTTTAGATGATCTTTCAGGACAGTAACAATCTCATCGAACGTCTTATCCGCCGGTTCATCTGGTGATAACAGGTGTTTCAATTGCCCGTATGTCTTCGCACCCATTAAATTTAATAATGTTAGTGCTTTATCAGCCTCACGAATTTTATTGGCCTCACAATAATTTTTAACTCGTTCAACATATATGGCCCAATCTTCGATGTCACTATCAAAGTTGCTAATATTCCCGTGTTTAGGCATTGTAGTACTTTATCAGATTTGCAATTTCTCAGATTTTTTTTTTTTTTACTGCTATCCAAGATGGCGGCTTCCCGCTCTTGCCGTCGTCCTCCGCCCACAAAATGGCGGTTTTCCCGCGCTTGGCGGTCTTCACCCGTCCCCCGACGCCGTCTCCCTTCAGCCCCGAGTGCGGCCCTTATCTCCGCCGCGATCGCCCGAGTGCGGCCCTTATCAGCAGATGCGATCGCTGGATCGCGAAGTGGCTCCCGACCAAAGCAGCTCTCGGCCCTTATCTGGAGATGCGATCGCTCTCGCGGCTCTCGGCCCTTATCAGGAGATGCGATCGCTCCGTTGAAACGCCTCCCGCTCGAAGCGGCTCTCGCGCCCTATTCCTCCGGCTCCCCCAGCCCCGTTCGTGCGGCCAACGCGGTCGACTGCCTGTCGCGTCGCTGCCCGGCTCAGACAACGGCTTACCCACCACCAAGCTGGAGAAGAAGCTGACGGTCGCCGATGGAGGCTCCGAGGTCAGGATGTCTTCCAGTGGGGTGGAGAGGGTGGAAACCTCTCTGCAACGTCCTGGCTGTGGACGAAGCTGCCGTGGAGTGACTGCCGCAGGGTCCGAATCAGACTCGTCGCCAGTGTTAAATCTGTGAGTTATCTAGTTAATTAAGACACAGACTAATTAATAACAATCAAAAACAGGTCTTTACTGGTTGGAGGTAGGGACTATTCTGAATACAAGATTACTGCACAGTGCTTATATACCGGTGTGTTCACCCCCGGTATTACGTCTACAGCAGCCTGAGAAAGTAGTACATCTCTTAAGGTGGAACAGGCTTAAGCTCTCTTAAGGTGGAACAGGTTACATACACAACAGAAGATATCAACAAAAACAAAAGTTACCATTTAGTTTAAATTTGACCATGTGCTGCAGGGAATCCCCACATCTCAAAGTACCCTGCTGCTGATGTTAGTTGAGTGATAAATATTGGTCAAGACTCCAGGAGAACTGCCCTGCTCTTCTTGAAATAGCGTCGTGGGATCTTTTACGTCTTGAGACGACAGATGGGGCCCCAGTTTAACATCTCAGCTGAAAGATGGCACCGCCAACGACGTAGCACTCCCTTAGTACTGTACTGAAATGCTCATGTCTCTAGAGTGGGGCTTGAACTATGACCTTCTGACTCAGAGGCAAGATTGCTACCACTGAGCCACAGCTGACACCTGATCATTTAAATGGGTTAACACATCCATTAAAATAGAACACGTTAAGTGTCTGTCCACTAATATCACTGACAATCATTGTGATTGAATGCAAGTGTGAATCACCAGGTAGGAAATGCAAGATTCATAAGAAAATATGGAATGAAAACAGGTCATCTTGCCCATCAAGCATGGTTATTTCACAGACTAGGTGTAATGTGTCCAATCTCCTACATGGAGACTAACTAGGAACAAAACTACTAAACGGATTATGCTCTTTAAGGTAATCTAACAAGCCTCCAGGATATCAATCTGCTATTACACCCTACATTGTTGATGCATTAGTCATGATCTTCCAAAACTCTCTCAATTCAGGAATTGTCCCCTTGGATTGAAAAACTGCCAATGTCACCCCATTATTTAAGATAGGTAGGAGAGACAAACTAGGAAATTATAGGCCTATTAGTCTAACCTCAGTTGTGGGGAAGTTACTAGAATCTGTTATTAGAAGCAGAGTGACAAATCTGAGCTGATCAGAGTAAGTCAGCATGGATTTGTAAAGGGTAAGTCATGTTTAACGAAGCTATTTGAATTTTTTGAGGATGTGACAAACGTGATAGATAATCAATGAATGTTATTTATATAGACTTCCAGAAGGCATTTGACAAGGTTCCACACAAGAGACAGTTAACAAAAATGAGAACGCGTTGAATTGGAGACAACCTATTGGCATGGATAGGGAATTGGTTTGGAGGTAGTACTGGGTATGTAGTCAAATTGGCAGGATGTGACTAGGGATCTGTGCTGGGGCCTCCGTTTTTCACTATATTTAGAAATGACTTGGATGAAGGAATAGAGAGCCATATATCGAAGTTTGCTGATGACACTAAGTTAGGTGACATAGTGAATAGTGTAGATGGGAGCAGAAAGTTGCAAAGTGACATTGATAGATTAAGCAAGTGGGCAAAACTGTGGCAGATGGAGTTCAATGTGGGAAAGTACACTTTGGACCCAAAAAAGATAGATCAGAGTATTTTCTAAATGGCGAGTAGCGAGGAACTGTGGGTGAGCAGAGAGATTTAGGGGTCCAAGTACAGAAGTCACTAAAAGCTAGTGGGCAAGTAAGAAAAATAATTAGAAAGGCTAATGGAATGTTGGCCTTTATCTTCAGGGGGCTGGAAGTTATGTTACGGGGGTGCAGCGCAGATTCACCAGAATGTTACCAGGGCTAAAAGAGTTAAATTATGAGGACATGTTGCATCGACTAGACTTGTATTCCCTTGAATATAAAAGATTAAGGGGTGATCTATTTGAGTTATTTAAGATGAACAAAGGAGTTAATAGGGTAGATAGAGAAAAACAATTTCTTCTGGTGGGAGAGTCCAGAACAAGGGGGGGGAAGAACATTAAATTTAGAGCTAGGCCATTCAGAGGTGATGTCAGGAAGCACTTCTTCACACAAAGGGTAGTGGAAATCTGGAACTCTTCCCCCACCCCCCAAAAGCTGTTGAGGCTAGGTCAAATGAAAATTTCAAAACTGAGTCAGGCAAGGGGATTAAGGGTTATGGAACCAAGGCGAGTAGATGAAATTAAGCTCCAGGTCAGTCATGATCTCATTGAATGGCAGAACCAGCTCCAGAAGCTGAATGACCTCCTCCTATTCCTATGTACAGTATTCAATCCTGACCAGTTGCATTCCACAGATGACATTTTCACGTCTCAGCAGCCCATTGGGGATCATTTTGATTTTGGCTGATAGTGTAAAACATTGACTTCATTGGAAATGAAAATGGGGAGAAATGTAAAACTGGCTGCTCATTCGCTATCGTCCATTTTACATCATCACCCAAAGTCAAAATTACCCCATTGTGTTCCAAAGACTATTTGATCATTGGTGTCTTAAAACAGATATTTCTGCACCAATCATTAATTAATAGAGCCAGTAACCACTTTATCTTCAGGGGGCTGGAATACAGAGAGGTGGAAGTTATGTTACAGGGGGTGCAGCGCAGATTCACCAGAATGATACCAGGGCTAAAAGAGATAAATCATGAGGACATGTTGCATCGACTAGACTTGTATTCCCTTGAATATAGAAGATTAAGGGGTGATCTATTTGAGTTATTTAAGATGAACAAAGGAGTTAATAGGGTAGATAACCACTCCATATATCTACTACATGCCAATTTCTAGGCTTGCTTGAGACTAGTTAGTTTTGTAACATATATCTTTGCCCTGCTTCTACACACATAAGTTGGCTAACTTAGTTGCCTCGTCTCCCCCTCTCATCAGTGTAGCGACCTAGGTCAGGGCCCACTCCCTTTAATCTTCTTTTCTCAAGTGAAAGCAAGTTTTATTCCATGGTTGTCTCTTCATGACTTTGAAGAGTAATAGGTATGATTCTGGAACTTAGAGCACTGGGGTTCATTTCTGAAGGGATAGAATTGAAAAGCAGAGAAGTTATGTTAAACTTATATAGAGCCTTGGTTAGACCACACTTGGAATACTGTGTGTAGTTCTTGTCTCCATATTATAAAAAGGATATAAAAGGTATTGGAGAAGGTGCAATAAAGATTTACTGGAATCAACTGAAAGGTTATACCTATCGGGAAAGATTTAACAAGCTGGGACTCTTTTCTCTAGAAAAGAGAAGACTGAGGGGTGACCAGATAGAGGTCTTTAAGGTTATGAAAGGGTTTGATAGGGTAGATGTAGAGAAGATGTTTCCACTTACAGGGCAGACTAGAACCAGGAGTCATAAATATAAGATAGTCACCAATGAATCCAATAGGGAATTCAGGAGAAATTTCTTTACCCAGAGCGTGGTTAGAATGTGGAACTCGGAGGAGTAGTTGAAGCGAATACCATTGATGCATTTAAGGGGAAGCTAGATAAGCACATGAGTGAGAAAGGAATGGAAGGATATATTGATGGGGTTAGATGAAGAAGGGTGGGAGGAGGCTTGTTGTGAAGCATAAACACCTGCATGGACCTGTTGGGCCAAATGGCCTGTTTCTGAGCTGTAAAAATACGATGTAATCCTCACCATTCTTATCTGAACCTTCAATTGTCTAAAACTGTACCATTCTCAACAATATTCTACATGTAGTCTTATCAATAAATTTTACACCACTGAAGTAGCCTGTTGTGGTTTGTAATCAAATGTTTTTGAAAAATATCCCAGTGCTTAATTAGCTGTAGTGCTGCAGTGCTATTCGACACAGTGTGGTATTCCTGGATTACTCTTAATGTGACCAACAAAATCACTGCAGCACATTGAACACTTTTAAGTTTAATTTCCTCTTTGTGCTATTTTCAGCACACTACATAACATGTTTGCATAAATTCCTGTTTGCACCATGTTAACAAGTAGTTAACATAGGGCAGATAGGGATTTATTTGAACATGTTAACTGGTGGGCTAAAATTTGCACCCAGTGGAAATGAAACCCAATGTAAGGAAAATGTTCTACCCACAAATAACTCTCCAACGAGAGCAAGAGAACTGATAAACTCAGCAAGTCTTGATTAAAACATTCAGATGTTCAGAACTCTTTAACGCATTTCAAGTTAGGCCTCTTTTTAAAAAGTAGTAGCATTAGACAAGTCGTCATTAGTGACAGCACATGTTAATTAGAAAATTTTGCAGGTAGCTCATTTAGTACCCATGGGTTGAGAGCAATGAAAATGATTTGGTCTCAACAATTAGTGAGCATAAAATAGTTTTGATCATCACTGCAGCATATGTTTCTCATGCCAACACAATTAATAAACCTGTGGAAATTATACTGGCACCTCTGAAATACATGTCCTCTGATACCCGCATCTCCAGCAGTCTGTCCTACTGACACATCAGCTTCAGCATTTGTGACAGTAGGTAGCAGACACCCTTCATAAATCATTTAAGTGAGGTGCCAGCTATGGCTCAGTGGGTAGCACTCCTGCCTCTGACTCGGAAGGTTATGGGTTCAAGCCCCATTCCAGACTTGAGCACCTAATCTAGGCTGACACTTCTCACTGTCAGAGGTGGTGTCTTTCAGATGAGACATTAAACCATCTGCCCTCTTGGTTAGGTGTAAAAGATCCCATGGCACTACTTCGAAGAAGAGCAGGGTAGTTATCCCCAGGGTCCTGCCCAATATTTATCCCTCATCATTAAAAATCAGATGCTCAATCTGGTCATTTAATTCATTGCTGTTTGTGGGAGTTTGCTGTGTGTAAACTGGCTGCCACGTTTCCTACATTACAACAGTGACTACACTTCAGTAATTGCTTCATTGGCTGCAAAGTGCTTTGGGACATCCTGAGGTCATGAAAGACACTATATAAATGCAAGCTCTCTTTTAAAGGGGAGGTTTTTTTCCCTATAATGTTGTTCCTCCACTCCCACCCTCAACTAAAGAGGCTGACTCTTTCTAGGATGTGGTTCCACAGGAACCAGCAACCCTCTGGTATCTTGCTTAAATGACATTCTTCATTTGCAAGTATAGAGAGTGATTGCCAACAAACTTCCTCGTCCGGATGGATTGTATCCACGCATATTAAAAGAAGTTAGCGAAGAGGTAGCGGGGCGTTATTACATATACCTGTATTACATTTTTGCACACAAGTTTGAGGTCATTCACTTTGGACCTAAAAAGGATAAATCAGAGTACCTTCGAAGTGGTGAAAAGCTAGAAGCAATGGACGTTCAAAGAGACTTTGGGGTCCATGTACTTAGATCATAAAAATGTCATGGGCAGGTACAAAATATAATCAAAAAGGCTAATGGAATGCTGTCCTTTATGTAAGGTTCTCAAAATTACAACATTCCCCGAAGTTACTAATTAAAAGGGACCCTGGATGGACTTGATTTTTGTTAAGTCCGTGAATGATTGAGACACGGACTAGCAGGAGAGAAAACAAAACGATCTTTACTGGTGGAAGGTATAAACGAATCTAACCAACAGAGGCTCTCTAGCGCCTTTTATACAGGGGTGGTCACTGCCGGTATTGCAGTCTGAGACCAGTTATTCTCTTAAAGGTACATACACAACAATTCCTCCCCTTTTAGATAAACAGTACATAACATTCATTTAACACTAATGATAATGAATTACAATCACAATTACTGTTGCTAGATACATTGGTTAAGTTTAAGCAATTATAAGTTCAGTCTTTGAGGAGGCTCCCTGATTCTGTCTGGATAACGCCTCTTTGGAGTATCAGGTTCTTCTGGCAACGTTGAGTCGGAATCAATGTCGTTGTTTGGTTCATCTGCTTCCAATATTACCGGTTCTGCGGTAGCTGCAATTGGAACGTCGATTTCATTACCAGGTGTATCAGATCGTGGTGTGGAGTTGACGTTTTCCAGTGACTCTAGAATCTGGTCAGCATGGTGTCTTACAATGCTCTCCCCAACGTCCACGGTATACATGAGAGGTCCTTGTCGTGTACAAATTGTTCCTGGCTGCCATTTCTCAGTGCGGTAGTCCCGGGCCAAAACTGGTTGACCTATCTTAAAACTCCTGGTCGGCCTTTCATTCATATTCTGAAACTGCCTGTTCTCCACATCTCTTCGGACGTTTGGCTTAACCAAATCCAAGCGGCATCGTAGTCTTCGATTGAAGAACATCATGGCTGGAGTTTGGTTGGTAACCGCATGTGTCGCATTCCGGTAGGCAAACAAGAAGTTGTCCACCTTGTGTTGTAGGGGTATATCTTCATTACACATTGCCTTAATAGCCTTCTTGAATGTTTGGACAAACCTCTCGGCCAATCCATTAGTGGCTGGATGATATGGGGCAGATGTGTAATGCTTAACACCATTGTTCTTTAAGAACCTCCGGAACTCTTCAGACACAAACTGTGGTCCATTGTCAGAGCAAATCTGTTCAGGCAGCCCATTCCTGGCGAATATGGTTCGTAAAACTGCGATAGTTTTTTCCGTGGTGGTTGAGGACATTTTTATTACCTCTGGCCACTTTGAGTGTGCATCCACCGCAATTAAAAACATCGAGTCCATGAAGGGACCAGCAAAATCAATGTGCACCCTTTGCCATGGAGATGAGGGCCACTCCCATGGATGCAGAGGAGCTTGTGGTGGGGCGTTTTGGACCTTCTGGCATCCTGCACAGCTCTTGGTCATCTCTTTGATTTCTCTATCGATTCCCGGCCACCACACAAATGCTCTGGCTAAGCTCTTCATTTTTACCCCACCCAGATGACCCTCATGAAGCTCATTGAGCACTCTATCCATCAACTTAGGTGGAATTACTACTCTGGATCCACACATCAAGGTTCCTCTGCACACTGACATCTGTTCTCTTCTTGACGAAAATGCTGGCAGCAGTGGTTCGCCATGTGCTGGCCATCCCTTCACCGTTAAATCATAGACCCGTGATAGTGTCGGGTCATTCCGTGTTTCCTTTTCTATGTTTGCATTCGTCACAGGGAGACATTCGACTATGGTCGAGTGGAATAACTCCATTGGATCCACTGCAAGGTCTTCTTCTTCCACCGTCGGCAACGGTAGACGTGACAATCCATCAGCATTTCCATGCTGTTTAGTTCCCCTGTACTCGATGTCATATTGGTGTGCCCCTAGGAAAAGGGACCATCTCTGCAGCCGTTGTGCTGTCATTATCGGTACGCCCTTCTGAGGGTTGAAAATGGAGACAAGAGGTTGATGATCGGTTAGTAGAGTAAATTTTTGACCGTGCAGATAGTGATTGAACTTCTTCACCCCCCACACTAGGCTGAGGGCCTCTCTGTCAATCTGGGCGTAGTTACGCTCGGCAGAAGTTAACGAGCGTGACGCAAAAGCTATCGGCCTCTCCAAACCATCAAGGAATTTATGTGACAGTACCGCCCCAATGCCGTAGGGAGACGCATCACACGCCAGCCTGATTGGCAGTGCTGGGTTGTAGTGAGCCAATACTTCCTTCGAAGTGATTAAGTCCTTACTCTTCTGAAAAGCACGTTTACAATCATCGCTCCATTTCCATGCTACCCCCGTTCATAGCAGGGCGTTCAGTGGATGCAGAATTGTCGACAAATTCGGCAAAAACTTATGATAGTAATTCACCAACCTGAGGAATGACCTCAATTGCGACACATTTTCAGGCGCTGGGGCCTTAACAACAGCTTCAATTTTGTCAGGGGACTTATGTAACCCCTCTTCATCAATCACGAGGCCACAATACAATATCTGTTTCTTAAAAAATTCGCACTTGGGGCGGTTGGCTCGCAGCCCATGTTCCTGCAGTCTAGTGAGCACCTGTTCTAGGTTGTTAAGGTGTTCACTGTCATCTTCACCTGTTACCAGGATGTCGTCCAAGTAACACTGAGTCCCCGGAATCCCTTGCAGGACTTGTTCCATCGCTCTTTGCCATATCGCCGGAGCCGATGCTACTCCGAATACCAATCGATGATACTGGTAAAGACCTTTGTGAGTGTTTATCGTGAGATACTTCCTAGAGGACTCTTCAACCTCCATCTGCAAATATGCTTGTGCTAGGTCAATTTTTGTAAAACGCTTCCCTCCAGACAGTGAGGCGAAGATGTCTTCTATCCTTGGAAGAGGATATTGTACTGTGTGAAGGACAGGGTTCACCGTCACCTTGAAATCCCCACAGATGCGAATCTTCCTTGGCTCTCCGGGCTTATTGCTTAACGTTTTTTTCATGACAGGAACGATGGGTGTCGCCCACTCGCTCCAGTCGACCTTAGACAACACGCCCGCCTTCTCCAGATTCTCCAGCTCTGCCTCGATGGCTGGACGAATTGCATATGGTACCGGTCTCGCTTTGAAAAACTTGGGAACTGCATTCTCTTCTATTTTTAACGAGGCGGTTACGCCTTTAAGCGTGCCCAGTTCTTGTTGAAATACCTCTTTGGCGTTAGCTAAGATTGTTGACAATCGTCCAGGAGTGACGTCTTCATCTTTTTTACCATCCACCGTCATTGCATGAATGGAATGCCAATCTAAGTTTATCTTCCTGATCCATTCCCGTCCCAATAACGGTGGTCCACCATTTGGCAGTATGTGGAGATACAATTTCCGTATTTTCTTGCCATTGTATTCGACAGGCACCCTTATTTTTCCTCTGGGGTATACTTTTTGCCCCGTATACGTCGTCAAGACGATGGATGTCTCTCTCAAGGGTATGTGTGAAAATAGCCGCTCGTAGTCTCGTCGATTCATGACGGTTAGCGCTGATCCTGTATCCAATTCCATTTTAACTTGGGACCCTGCTATCGTGAGGGTGACCCAAATGGTTCGGTGATCCTCTTTTGCGATTACATTGTGAAGTTTGAGACAGCTTAATCTCCTGTTCTCGGATTCACTGTCGCTCATCTGGTCTTCGGAACTACTGTCCGTCATCTTTTGTACTTTCTTGTACGGTTCCTTAGTAGCCTTTTTGTTGTCGCTGGTCTTCTTCCCAGACCTACAAACTCATGCAATGTGTCCAATCTTCCCGCATTGTCTGCATATTTTGTCTTTGGACCAGCAGTCCTTCTGGTCATGGTTAGTTCTGCCGCAGCGATAACATTTTGCAAATCCCCGTGTCATTTCGTGGGTGCTGTATTCCTGTGGTTTTTGTTGAATTTCTGCAGCTCCCCTGGCTGCTGCTTCATACGATACTGCCACGCTGAAAGCCTTATCTAGCGTCAGCTCTTTTTCTGCGAGTAACTTCTTCTGTGTTCCTTCACTCAGGAGTCCACAGACAAATTTGTCCCGTAGGGTATCTGCCAGTCCTGCTCCGAACTGGCAGTGCTTTGATAGCTTGCGTAGTACCGTAAGGTAATCAGCATTGCTCTCATCTTTGTGCTGAGTTCTCCTGTGGAATTTAAATCTTTCTGTTATCAACAGCGGTGCAGGGTTTAAGTGCTCCTGTAGAACAGCAACAATTTCGTTAAAACTCTTCGCCTTCGGTTTGGCTGGAGTAATCAGATCCCGCAATAGGCCGTATGTTCTAGCGCCCATTACGTTTAGCAATATTGATGCCCTTTTTCCCCTCCGCTATTTCATTTGCCTCGAAATATACCTCGACTCTTTCCACATACGTGGTCCAGTCCTCTAATGTATTATCAAAAGCAGTGATACAGCCAGTCTTCGGCATCTTGCAAATCTAAAATGGCGCCTCCCGCGCTTTGCCTTCTTCCCCGATTTAACAAAATGGCGCCTCCCGCACTTTTCCTTCTTCCCCGCTGTTGTTAGCGCTGCTTTCCATGGTTTCTTGCGCGTATTCTTTTTCTTTTATTATTTTCCCGTCGTGGAGCGGACCCTCTGGGACACTTCCCTCCCTCTTCTGAGGTCCGAACGCTGCCCAGCTTCGAAACACTGGCCGCGCCCTGTATGCTCCTCCCTCTCTCTCTCTCCTTGCTTCCCGACTCGCTGCCCGGCCCCGTTGCAGCCCAGGAAGGATCAGAGCACTACCTGCCACCAGCCCGATTAGCTGGGAAACCACGGACCGAGGAACCCAGCCTGGCTCTGGACAATCTCTCCTACAAGTTTTGAAATCGATGATTGACGGTCGACGCCCGTTTCTCGAGTTTCAATGGCCTATTTTTTTTTTTTTTCTTCTTTCTTCTGGCTCCGACCTTCAACACGTCATCGGAGCTGCTGCTGAGTTGCAGGTAAGTTCGTTTCTAACTCGTCGCCAGTGTTAAGTCCGTGAATGATTGAGACACGGACTAGCAGGAGAGAAAACAAAACGATCTTTACTGGTGGAAGGCATAAACGAATCTAACCAACAGAGGCTCTCTAGCGCCTTTTATACAGGGGTGGTCACTGCCGGTATTGCAGTCTTAGACCAGTTATTCTCTTAAAGGTACATACACAACAATTTTAAAACCAGGGTACCCAAAATGGCTGCGGTAAACCTCGTGACCAGGCCAAATGGGATTTTAAAACAAAGGTTCTGCAAAACAAGCAGGTCAAGGAGTTCAAGTTTTAAACTAATCAAAAACTTTGTAAGGACTGATAAAATGAACAAAAGGCTGTACATTCCAGTCATTAAGCTGGAATGGGCTCCATCAAGCCATTAGGCTTTCAGCATTTTAAATCGGGAACCGCTTACCAGAGACATTAAGCCTGAATGGGAGCAATTCACAACTTGTCTTTAACAACGGCCAGGGTTTCGAGGCTACTTTAGACATAACGACTATCACTCTACAGGTCATTTTTATAAACGTTTTTAAACATTTAAATGAGCTCACCCAAATCAGACAAAGGACTGAACTGATTTGGCGCGCAGATAAGGGCTCCCGATGGGGGTATAACTATGGGCCCATCAGGAAGCCACTCTCTCTCTTGCCTCTTCTCTCCTGCCTCCTGCCTCTCAACTCGCTGCCAGATTACAACCAGGACGGGTTGTATGAAGAAGACTGCGTGGGGCTTCGAATAAACGGGCCCTCAGTCCAGCTCATTCAACCCAACAGGATCAACCAAGGAAGAACATCAATTGAAGAAGAGCCCATCCTGCGAGGTAAAATACCCAGGCAGAGACTTAATATTGGGGTATTTTACCTGGATGGCACCCTTGCAGCGCGCTGGAGCCACGTGACGTCGGCAGGCCACAGAGTGCACAAGGAGTGAACCCAAAGCCTTCAACTGTTTTTTTTTAAACGTAACAAGTTCTTGGATTGGTGAGCATGAAGTTCTGGCTCATAGTCTAACCTAGTTAGGTATAAGGGGTGGGAATTAAGGGGGTTGATAATATAGTTGTTTTCCCTCGATTGTGCCGTGTGTTCCCCATTCCCTTTAAGTATAAGCATTTTATGTCTGTAGTGTGCTGTACCAGTAATTTTCTCGTGCAAGATCGTTATAATTTTTCAGTTCAATAAAATCTTGGTTCTTTTACACCAAACCACGTGTCTACTCGATTTTCTGCATCGCTGCCTGTATCTAAGTCCGGTGTCCAGAACCCAGGGGGCGAGCGATTCGAACCGCTCAAAGAAGGTAGTCAGAGGCAAAGCTGACTGACCAAACACGCCTGTGCAAACCCCCTACATTTATATCTAGAGGATGAGAATATGAGGGGTTAGAAGTCATGCTCTGGTTGGACTACACCTGGAGTACTGTGTTCAGTTCTGGGCACAACACCTCAGGTAGGGTATATTGGCCTTGAAGGGAGTGCAGCATAGATTTACTCGAATGATACCTGCACTCAAAGGGTTGAATTACAAGGTGATTTTACACAAACAAGGGTTGTATTCCTTGGAATTTAGAAGGTTAAGGGGTGATTTGATCAAAGTTTGCAAGATATTAAGGGGAACAGATAAGGTAGATAAAGAGGAACTATTTCCGCTGGTTGGAGAATCTAGGACTAGGGTCCGGACATAGCCTAAAAATTAGAGTCAGGCCTTTCAGGAGTGAAATTATGAAACAGTTCTATATACAAAGGGTGGTAGAAGTTTGGAACAATATTTTGCAATAGGCAGTTGATGTTAGGTCAATTGTCAATTTTAAATCTGAGGTTGATATATTTCTGTTAACCAGAGGTAATGAGGGATATGGAGCAAAGGCAGGTATATGGAATTAGGTCACTGATCAGCCATGATCTCATTGAATGACGGAACAGGTTCGAGGGGCTAAATGTCCTACTCCTGTTCCTATAAATATAAAAAATCAATAGAAAATTGAATAGTGCCAGAGAACTGGCGGACAGCTAACGTGATTCCTATATTTAAAAAGGGAGATAGAACAAGTCCAGGGAACTATAGACCAATTAGCTTAACATCGGTCGTAGGAAAGATAATGGAATCCTTACTCAAAGATGTAATAGAAAAATAACTTGAAACTGAAAATATAATTAAGGGTAATCAGCATGTATTTAAAAAGGGAAGATCATGCTTGACCAACCTTACTGAATTCTTTGAAGAAGTAACAGAAAGGAGAGATAAGGGTAGACAAGTAGACATAATATATTGGGATTTCCAAAAGGTCGTTGATAAGGTACTGCATAGTAGACTCATGACTAAGGTCAGAACATGTGGTCTCAGGGGACAAGTAGCAGAATGGATAGCAAGCTGGCTAGAAAAGAGAGTGTAGGGGCTAAAGGTAGTTACTCAGACTGACAGAAGTTGGAAAGTGGTGTTCCACAAAGATTGGCGCTGGGACCACTGCATCATTTACATAAAACATTTGGACTCGGGAATCGGAAGTACAATTTCAAAATTTGCAGACAACACCAAATTGGGGGGTGTAGTTAATACAGATGAGAACTGCGACAAAATACAGGAAGACATTAATAAACTTGCAAAAAGGTGTGTAATTGGTAAATAAACCTCAATATAGGTAAGTGTGAGGTGGTATATTTTGATAGGAAGAATAAGCAGGCCACAGGAGGAGAAGTGCAGAAGAGTATGCCAGGAGCAGCCAGGCATACCTAAAAATGAGGTGCCAACCTGGGGTAGCTGCAACACAGGACTACTTGCATGCTAAACAGTGGAAGCAGCATGATATAGACAGAGCTAAGCGATCCCACAATCAACATATCAGATCAAAGCTCTGCTGTCCTGCCACATCCAATCGTGAATGGTGGTGGACGATTAAACAACTAACGGGAGGACGAAGCACCATGAAAATCCCCATCCTCAATGATGGCGGAGCAAAAGACAAGGCTGAAGCGTTTGCAACCATCTTCAGCCAGAAGTGCCGAGTGGATGACCATATCGGCCTCCTCCTGAGGTCCCCACCATCACAGAAGCTAGTCTTCAGTCAATTCGATTCACTCCACGTGATATCAAGAAACGGCTGAGCGCACTGGATACAGCAAAGTCTATGGGCCCCAACAACATCCCGGCTGTCGTGCTGAAGACTTGTGCTCCAGAACTAGCCGCGCCTCTAGCCAAGCTATTCCAGTATAGCTACAACACTGGCATCTACCCAACAATGTGGAAAACTAGCTAGATATGTCCTGTCCACAAAAAGCAGGACAAATCCAATCCAGCCAATTATCACCCCATCAGTCTACTCTCAATCATCAGCAAAGTGATGGAAGGTGTCATCGATAGTGCTATCAAGCAGCACTTACTCACCAATAGCCTGCGCACCGATGCTCAGTTTGGATTCTGCCAGGACCACTCAGCTCCAGACCTCAATACAGCCTTGGTCCAAACATGGACAAAAAAGCTGAATTCCAGAGGTGAGTTGAGAGTGAATGCCCTTGACATCAAGGCAGCATTTGACTGAGTATGGCATCAAGGAGCCCTAGTAAAATTGAAGTCAATAGGAATCAGGGGGAAAACTCTCCACTGGCTGGAGTCATACCTAGCACAAAGGAAGATGGTTGTGGTTGTTGGAGGTCAATCATCTCAGCCCCAGGACATCACTGCAGGAGTTCCTCAGGGCAGTGTCCTAGGTCCAGCCATCTTCAGCGGCTTCATCAATGACCTTCGCTCCATCACAAGGTCAGAGGTGGTGATGTTCGCTGATGATTGCACAGTGTTCAGTTCCATTCGCAACTTCTCAGATAATGAAGCAGTCCATGCCCGCATGTAGCAAGACCTGGATGACATTCAGGCTTGGGCTGATAAATGGCAAGTAACATTCGAGCCACACAAGTGCCAGGCAATGACTATCTCCAACAAGCGAGAGTTTAGCCACCGTCCCTTGACATTCAATGGCATTACCATCGCCGAATCCCCCACCATCAACATCCTGGGGGTCACCATTGATCAGAAACTTAACTGGACCAGCCACATAAATACTGTGGCAACAAGAGCAGGTCAGAGGTTGGGTATTCTGTGGCGAGTGTTTGAACTCATGACTCCCCAAAGCCTTTCCACCATCTACAAGTCACAAGCCAGGAGTGTGATGAAATACTCTCCACTTACCTGGATGAGTGCAGCTCCAACAACACTCAAGAAGCTCAACACCATCTGGGACAAAGCAGCCCACTTGATTGGCACCCCATCCACCACCTTAAAAGTTCACTCCCTCCACCCCCTGTGCACCGTGGCTGCAGTGTGCATCATCTACAAAATGCACTGCAGCAACTCGCCAAGGCTTCTTCGGCAGCACCTCCCAAAACCATGACCTTGATCACTTAGAAGAACAAAGGCAGCAGGCGCATCACTACAACCTGCAAGTTTCCCTCCAAGTTACACACAATCCTGACTTGGAAATATATCACCGTTCCTTCATCATCGCTGGGTCAAAATCCTGGAACTCCCTCCCTAACTGCACTGTGGGAGTACCTTCACCACATGGAGTGCAGCGGTTCAACAAGGCAGCTCACCACCACCTTCTCAAGGACAATTAGGGATGGGCAAGAAATGCTGGCCTTGCCAGCGACGCCCACATCCTAGGAACAAATAAAAAAAACTTACGCATTAGAAAATAAGTGTCTAAGTGGGGTAGAGGAGCAGAGGGATCTGGGGGTACAGATACACAAATCATTAAAAGTAGTAACACAGGTTAATAAGGCCATAAAAAAGCAAACAAAGTGTTGGTGTTCATTTCTAGAGGGATAAAATTGAAAAGCAGAGAAGTTATGTTAAACTTGTATAGAACCTTGGTGAAACCACACTTGAGTACAGTGAACAGTTCTGGTCTCTATATTATTAAAAGGATATAGAGGTACTGGAAAAGTCACTAATAAATCCAATAGGGAATTCAGGAGAAACTTCTTTACCCAAAGAGTGGTTAGAATATGGAACTCGCTACTATAAGGTGTAGTTGAGGCAACTCGCAAAGATAGTGTTAGGGGAAGCAGATAAACATTAAAGAGAAAGGAATAAAAGGATATGGTGCTGGGGATAGATGAAGAAGGGTGGGCGGAGGCTCGTGTGGAGCATCAACGCCAGCATGGACCTGTTGGGCCGAATGGCCTGTTTCTGTGCTGTAAATACTATGCAAGACTATAACAACTTGTATTTATATAGCGCCTTTAACGTAGTAAAATGCATAAGGCGCTTCACAGGAGTGTTATAAAACAAAATTTGACACCGAGCCACAAAAAGAGAAATTAGGGCAGATGACCAAAAGCTTTGTCAAAGAGGTAGGTTTTAAGGAGCTTCTTAAAGGAGAGAGAGGTAGAGAGGCAGAGACGTTTAGCAAGAGAATTCCAGAACTTAGGGCCTACGCAGCTGAAGTCACGGCCACCAATGGTTGAGCGATTAACATCAGGGATGTGCAAGAGGCCATGTAAATACTGTGTAACATCTCCCCCTTAATACTTCAGGAGCAGTGGCAAAATTAGTGCACAACTGCTGCCCCGGCAGAGATCAGCTAACTCAGCACAGACCAGGAATCAAACTGAAGACTTTCTAGTCCATATGGCTTACTATTTCATTAGATAGTGCCTTTACCCACTGGATGATCAGAGAAGCTGATTTCTCTGATCATAGAACATATATATCAGAAACGCTGCCTACGGAGGGCACGGTCCATCATCAAAGACCCTACCCACCCCAGCCACAGTCTGTTCGCCCTCCTACCATCTGGAAGACGCTACAGATGCATTCGCACCCGTATGACCAGATTTAGGAACAGCTTCTTTCCCAGGGCTGTCATCCTACTGAACTCCACAAATAAACACTAAAGCCTGCACATCTGCCGATGCACTTTATTATGGTCATATTTATGCTAATATATATGTACAAATGTATGTTGAAATGTTTAAGTGTCCTAATCCAAATTGTACACTCTCGGGAGCCGCAAGCCTACATTTCATTGCACTGCACTTGTGCACTAACAATGACAATAAAAGTTGATTTGATTTGATTTAAAGGGGAGCTGGTGCTTCTTGACTATAAATCTGTACAGCAGAGGGTATGATGATGCAGTTAATGATCTCACTGCATCACCAACAGTAATATTGACAATACTGACAATAATAACTGATGGAAAAAGTGATTAAAAGAGGTAACTTGAAATGAAAGCCTGAAGTTTGCTGCTGTATAAAGACTGCTGGCGTGGAGTTTCCACATGATTTCCACCTAGATATCAGTGTAATCTGGACGGAATCGAATGAAATAGCACTAAAGGTCGTGGAATTTTAAACGTAAGTGAATGACACGCATAACCACTTTATGTTGGCGTATCTGTGATCTTTTACATTGATTCAAAAGTCCATTCACCCAAAGCAGTCCCCGCCCACAAAACTGGCCACGCCCCCAGGTCAGAATGGCACGGTTCCGCTGATGGCGCCCATTCGGGGGTGTTCATCACATTGCGCCCAGAATGTTAGGCGCACAGGCACCCGTGCTGGCATGAATCCAGCATTAATCACCTGTACCTGCAGTGACCAGTAGTCAATTGAAGCCTAACCAGGTCTATTTCTCCTGCTGCTGCAATTACTTTAAATTAGTCTAAATTCAGTCAATTATAGCAGAGCAAGACATACCTGTGTGGCTTCAATTGACTGCTGGTCGCAGCTCTTATGTACCAAGGGTAGATCAAAGTAGCCAATTGAAGCTAATTAAAAAGTAAGACCAAGAGCATTAAATCAATCAGTTGAAGAACGGCTCATTTTCTGGCAATTACACTTCTCTTTGTGATGCTGGAGAATGCCCCGTTCCGGTCATGAATTGATTATGCTTCTTGATTGTGTTGATTCATGGGAGATTTTACATTTGGGCTTGTGCTAATGAGTTTGCGTATAAACGTGAGCATAACTTCACCTTGGCAAATCTGGTGGTATCAAGCACATTCTGCCGATTGTGCCAATAGCAGAAACTTCACACCATAATCCTCAGAGGACCTAAAGAATATTCAGGTCCCCTTAAAAAATCCAAATTGTTTTCCTGCCAAAAATTGGGTCCATGGTGCATGCAGATCACATCAGGACTGCACACAACACAACCTTGCCTGTTGACATCACAGATGTGACGCATGTACACTTCCGACCTTCATTTTTGGTAAGAAAGCAATTTCTCCTAAAATTCAGGAGGAAATTGTTTTTTTAATTATTCACTGTTAAGTCTGTGTGTTCCAGTTGTATTAAGATTAATTACTGACACAGACTACAAGAATAAAGTTCAACAGGTCTTTACTAGTTGGAGGTCAGGACTATACTAAATACAATATCACTACACAGTACTTATATACCGGTGGTCACCACCGGTATTACGTATACAGCAGCCAGAGAAAGTAGTACATCTCTTAAGGTGGAACAGGCTTAAGTTCTCTTAAGGTGGAACAGGTTACATACACCACAATCCTCCCTGTTTAGCTTAACAGTCATATCCCCATTTAACATAACATAATAACATATATACATATATAACTTCAGGTATAAACAGTTCAAAGGTTCAGTCTCTCAGGAGGCCTTCTGATTCGGTTTGGATACCGCCTTTCAGTGGTCTCTGATTCTTGTTGCTGAGGTGACTCTTCTTGTTGGTTTCCTATGTATTGGACGTCATCATCAGGTACAGTCACTGCTGAGGTAGATGCTTCAGGTTCATTAACGTCTTCCACAGTTGTCTCTGTCGCAACCATGGGTTCGACCCTTGCTCTTGATTCTACCAGTTGATCCGCATGACGCCTTATCACATTGTTACCAATATCTACTGTGTACATCAGAGGTCCTTGTCTGGCCCGAATTGTTCCGGACTGCCATTTTTCGTTTCCATAGCCCCTTGCCAACACTGGTTGTCCTACGTTGAAACTTCGAGTGGACTTGTTATTAATATGCCGGAACTGCTTGTTTTCCACTTCCCTCCGCACATTTGGTTTTAACAAGTCCAACCTGGACCGCAACTTCCTGTTATAAAACATCATGGCAGGACTTTGGTTAGTCACTGCATGAGCGGCGTTTCGATATGCCATTAGGAAATTGTCCACCTTGTGTTGTAACGGAATCTGATCATCGTTCATGGCCTTTATTGCCTTTTTGAATGTTTGGACAAATCTCTCGGCCAACCCGTTTGTCGCCGGATGATATGGGGCAGAGGTATAATGTTTCACCCCATTCTTCTTTAAGAGTTTTTGGAATTCTTCCGACACGAACTGTGGTCCGTTGTCCGAACATATCTGTTCTGGCAATCTGTTCCTTGCGAATATTGTTCTTAACACCGCAATTGTCTTTTCTGAAGTAGTGGTATTCATCTTGATCACTTCTGGCCATTTGGAATGTGCGTCCACCGCAATTAGGAACATGGAGTCCATGAATGGACCAGCAAAGTCAATATGTACGCGTTGCCATGGGGCTGAAGGCCATTCCCATGGGTGTAGCGGTGCGATCGGAGGTGCATTTTGCACTTTTTGGCACCCAGCGCAGCTTTTTGTCAACTCCTCTATCTGTTGGCCAATGCCCGGCCACCATACATAAGCCCTAGCAAGACTTTTCATCTTAAATCCCCCCAGATGACCTTCATGCAGTTCCTTTAGAACTCTTTCCCGTAACTTGGGAGGAATAATCACTCTTGTCCCGTACATCAAAGTACATGGCAGACGGACAGCTGGTCTCGCCTTGCCGAGAACGCCGGTAACAGAGGATCACCATGTGTTGGCCATCCCTTCACTGTCACCTCGTAAACTCAGGACAGTGTCGGGTCATTCCTGGTTTCTCTTTCAATACTTGCATTGGTGACTGGTAAACACTCGATGATGGTCGAATGAAATAACTCAACAGGGTCAACTTTCGTCGTCTCTTCTGCTTCAGGTAGTGGCAGGCGCGACAGCCCATCAGCATTGCCATGCTGCTTTGTACCTTTGAATTCTATTTGATATTGATGTGCCCCTAGGAAAAGGGACCATCTCTGGAGTCGCTGTGCTGTCATCACCGAAACACCCTTCTTAGGGTTAAAAATGGATACCAACGGCTGATGGTCTGTCAGAAGTGTGAATTTTTGGCCCTGCAGGTAATGATTAAACTTCTTCACTCCCCATACAAGGCTGAGAGCCTCCCTGTCGATCTGCGCATAGTTGCGCTCAGCGGAGGTCAATGATCTGGATGCAAACGCGACTGGCCTTTCCGTGCCATTTGGCAACTTGTGTGAGAGTACTGCCCCAATACCATATGGAGAAGCATCACAAGCCAACCGAATAGGCAGTGTCGGGTTGAAGTGAGCCAACACTTCCTCTGAGGTGATCAATTCTTTGCTTTTGCAAAATGCCTTCTTACAGTTTTCGCTTCATTCCCATGGTACCCCCTTCTGTAAAAGAGCGTTCAGCGGGTGCAGTACCGTGGATAGATTCGGTAGAAACTTATGGTAATAGTTAATCAATCCCAGAAACGACCTCAACTGAGAGACATTATCCGGAGCGGGAGCCTTTACAACTGCCTCTATCTTGTCAGGAGACTTATGAAGCCCCTCCCGGTCAATGACATGACCACAGTACGAGATCCGCTTCTGAAAAGACTCACATTTCTGCCGATTAACTCTAAGTCCATACTCTTTCAGTCTGTTGAGCACCAGTTCCAAGTTTGCGAGGTGTTCTTCATCACCATCACCTGTAATCAGAATATCGTCCAGGTAACATTGTGTGCCTGGAATTCCCTGTAATACCTGCTCCATGGCCCTCTGCCAAATTGCCGGAGCCGATGCCACTCCAAAAACCAGCCTATTATACCGGTACAAACCTCTATGCGTGTTGATCGTGAGGTACTGGCGTGACTCTTCTTCAACCTCCATCTGCAAGTACGCCTGCGCCAGGTCTATCTTGGTGAAGTGTTTCCCGCCAGACAACGAAGCAAAAATATCCTCAATCCGCGGAAGCGGATACTGCACCGTGTGAAGCACCGGATTAACGGTGATCTTGAAATCTCCACAGATGCGAACCTTCCCTGGTTCTCCTGGCTTGTTGCTCGAAGGACGTTTCATAACGGGAACAATGGGCGTAGCCCACTCACTCCAATCTACCTTAGACAGTACACCTGAACGTTCTAGCGCTTCCAGTTCCGCTTCTACAGTAGGTCGTATTGCATAGGGTACCGGTCTGGCTTTGAAAAATTTTGGTTGTGCATGTTCATCAATCTTGATGTTTGCCGTAATTCCTTTCAGTGTTCCCAGTCCTTGCTGGAACACCTCTTTAGCATCATCCAATATTTTGGACAATCGTTTAGGTTTGACATCTGTTTCCCCGGAATCTACCGTTAGTGCTTTTAAGGAGTGCCAGTCCATATTCATTTTCCTAATCCACTCCCGTCCCAGTAGTGGTGGACCTCCTTCAGGTAGCACATATAAGTCCATTACTTGGCTTTCTTCGCCCTTGTGGACCACTTTTACCTCTATCTTTCCGATGGGGTACACTCTTTGCCCCGTGTATGTTTTCAATATAATCTCCGTATCCCGTAGGGGAATATGTTGGAATAACCTTTTGTAATCTTTCTTATTCATGACCGTCAATGCCGATCCAGTGTCCAATTCCATCTTTACTTGGACTCCTGCTATCTGAAGAGTGACCCAAATTGTCTGGAGATCTGCATCCTTACCAACGTTGTGTACTCTTAAGCTACCCAGTTCATTACTGCTAGCGTCTGAATCTGACTTCTGTTCGTTCGAACTGGTCTTTGTCACCTTGTGCACCTTTATGTATTTTCCTTGCGGTGACTTTTTGTTGCTGGTCTTCTTTCCTGACTGGCATACTTTAGCTATGTGGCCAAGCCTGCCACATGTTCTGCATTCTTGGTTTTTAAACCAACACTGGTTCTGATCGTGTGTTGTCTTTCCACAACGATAACATTTTACAGTACTCAAACCCAATTTATTTGTACTGAGTTCCGGTGACCGTAGCTGCATTACTGCCGTGCCTCTCGCTGTGGCTTCGTGTGCTGCTGCCATAGTGACCGCTTTCTCAAGTGTCAGCTCATTCTCCTCGAGCAGTCGCTTTTGTGTATCTTCTTTTAATAATCCACACACAAATTTATCTCTTAGCGCGTCTGTTAGTCCCGTTCCAAACTGACAGTACTTTGCTAGCTTACGCAATTCCATTAAATATTCAGCATTGCTTTCATCCTTCAGCTGCCTTCTGCTGTAAAATTTTAATCGTTCCGCTAGCATCAGCGGCGTGGGGTTTAGATGATTTTTCAGGACAGTAACAATCTCCTCGAACGTCTTATCCGCCGGTTCATCTGGTGATAAAAGGTGTTTCAATTGCCCGTATGTCTTTGCACCCATTAAGTTTAATAAAGTTAGTGCTTTCTCTGCATCTGGGATTTTATTTGCTTTACAATAATTTTGTATGCGTTCTACATACATGGCCCAATCTTCGATGTTACTATCAAAGGTATTAATGTTCCCATGTTTAGGCATTGTTGCAATTTATTTTATCCCAAGATGGCGGCTTCCCGCTCTTGTCTTCGTCCTCCGCCTACAAAATGGCGGTTTTCCCGCGCTTGGCGGTCTTCACCCACTGGCTGCAATGGCGTTTGGCGTGCCGCTGCTGCTCCCCTTTCCCAGCGGTTAGTAACTCCCCCGACGCTGTCTCCGCTTCACCGCGGCTCCCTCGGGCATTCGCGCTTCCCCGATGTCGCGCCTCGCAGCCATTCTTGCAGCCCGGTTATTAGCACCGGCTGCGTTCGCCTTCACCGCGGCTCTCGCGCCTTCAGTCGCCCCAGACGCTGCGCCTTTTTGGCCCGAAAGCAGCCCGGCCCTTAGCACCAGCCGCGATCGATGTCCCCGTGCTGCGCCTTTCGGCCTGGCCCTTATCTCCGGTCGCGATCAATCTCACCGCCCTTATTCCTCCGTCTTCCTCCCCCCGTCTGTACAGCCAACACGGCCGACTTTCTGCTCGCGTCGCTGACCGGCTTACCCACCACCGAGGTAGAAAGAAGATAGCTGACTGCCGCTGATGGAGGCTTCGAGTTCAGGATGTCTTCTGCACTCCGGGTTCTCGATGCCTGCCGCGCGACGTGTCCTCCAGCAGGGTGATGAGGGTGGATGCCTCTCTTCGACGCCCGTTCTGTGGACGAAGCCGCCGTGGATATAAACTGCCGCAGGGTAAGAATCGGACTCGTCGCCACTGTTAAGTCTGTGTGTTCCAGTTGTATTAAGATTAATTACTGACACAGACTACAAGAATAAAGTTCAACAGGTCTTTACTAGTTGGAGGTCAGGACTATACTAAATACAATATCACTACACAGTACTTATATACCGGTGGTCACCACCGGTATTACGTATACAGCAGCCAGAGAAAGGAGTACATCTCTTAAGGTGGAACAGGCTTAAGTTCTCTTAAGGTGGAACAGGTTACATACACCACATTCACCACCCAAAAAAAATCTGGGAATTTATTGGTGCAAATCAGGAAAATCTGATTTTAATGCTCCCTACATAAATACATACAGATATATGAAAATAAGGGCAATAAAAGACCACTAGGCTTGTCATTGCTCGCTGTACCTCATGCATAGTTATCCCAACATCTGATAACATTCCTGCCTGAGGGAAACAAAAAAACTAAAGATAAAAACCTCTGGCCAGTTTCAGGGTAAATACTGGAAATTCCTCCCCAAATCCACAAGAAAATGAAGCAAGCTCCAAGAGGACATGGTTGCCCACAGTCCATCACTGGATGAACTTCTCTAATCCACTCACCCCAATATTCTGCAGTAGAACTTGTCAAGTTTCTACTTGACAATGGATTAGTAATCACGAACCCCTCATCTAAATTATACTACTACTAGCTGGAGTGCCCGGCGGTGCCGAGGGTTTTTTGAGGGCATGTCGTTATGAAAAAAAGTAGAAATAATTTTTATATATATAAATGAGTTCGTCTGTCTGTCTGTCTGTGTGGGGAAGGAGAGAGAGAGCGACTGCGGGGGGGGGGGGAGGAGAGCGTGGGGGGGTAGAGAGCGACTGGGGGGGGAGAGAGTGACTGGGGGGGAGAGAGCGACTGGGGGGGAGAGAGCGACGGGGGGAGAGAGCGACGGGGGGAGAGAGAGAGCGACTGGGGGGGGGATAGAGAGCGACTGGGGGGGAGAGAGCGACTGGCGGGGAGGAGAGCGACTGGGGGGAGAGAGCGACTGGGGGGGGGAGAGCGCGACTGGCGGGGGAGAGAGCGACTGGTGGGGAGAGAGCGACTGGCGGGGATGAGAGCGACTGGCGGGGAGAGAGCGACTGGCGGGGAGAGAGCGACTGAGGGGGAGAGAGGGAGAGACTGGCGGGGGAGAGAGAGAGAGAGAGACCGGGGAGAGAGAGAGAGACTGGGGGGGGAGAGAGAGAGAGACTGGGGTGGAGAGAGAGACTGGGGGGAAGAGAGGAGAGAGAGAGACTGGGGGGAGAGAGAGAGAGACTGGGGGGAGAGAGAGAGAGAGAGAGAGAGACTGGAGGGAGAGAGAGAGAGAGAGAGACACTGCGAGAGGGAGAGAGAGAGAGAGAGAGACTGGGGGGAGAGAGAGAGAGAGAGAGAGAGACTGGGGGGGAGAGAGAGAGAGAGAGAGACTGGGGGGGGGAGAGAGTGACTGGGGGGGAGAGAGCGACTGGGGGGGAGAGAGCGACGGGGGGGGAGAGCGACGGGGGGAGAGAGAGAGCGACTGGGGGGGGAGAGAGAGAGACTGGGGGGAGAGAGAGAGAGAGAGAGAGAGAGACTGGAGGGAGAGAGAGAGAGAGAGAGACACTGCGAGGGAGAGAGAGAGAGAGAGAGACTGGGGGGAGAGAGAGAGAGAGAGAGAGACCTGGGGGGGGAGAGAGAGAGAGAGAGAGAGAGACTGGGGGGGGAGAGAGAGAGAGATGGGAGTGAGAGAGAGAGAGACGGGGGGGGGTAGAGAGGAGAGAGAGAGACTGGGGGGAGAAGAGAGGCGGGGGGGGAAGAGAGAGAGAGAGACTGCTGGATTTAGTTCGGGATTAGCCTGGAGAGAGAGGGGGAGGGGAAGGAGCGCCTCAGGCCTGGCCCAATGGACCCCTGCGAAGGAAGGAAGGAAGGCGGCGAGTTCTCCCTCCCTCGCCCACCCACTCAATCTTTCCCTCCCTTCCCCCCTCTCTCTCTCCCTCCCCCTCTCTCTCTCCTCTCCCCCTCCCTCCCCACTCTCCCTCCCTCCCTCTCTCTCCCTCTCCCCCCTCTCCTCTCCCTCCCTCCCCCCTCTCTCTCTCCCTCCCCCGTCTCTCCCTGCTTTCCTCTCTGTCCCTCCCTCCTCTCCTCCCCCCCCTCCCCCTCTCTCTCTCCCCTCCCCCTCTCTCTCTCCCTCCCCCTGCTTTCCTCTCTGTCCCCTCCCTCCCCAGCGCCTCAGGCCCGGACACTGAGCTGAGCCCCGGGACCGGGCCGAGGGGGGGAAAGGCTGAGTCCCTGGCCCGCGGCCAGCAAACGGAGCCGAGCCCCGGGGACCGGGCCAAGGGGGGGAAAGGCCGAGTCCCCGGACAGCGGACGCAAATGGAGCTGAGCCCCAGGACCGAGCCGAGGGGGGGAAAGGCCGAGTCCCTGGCTCGTGGGCGCAAACGGAGCCGAGCCCCGGGACCGGGCCGAGGGGGGGAAAGCCCGAGTCCCTGGCCGCAAACGGAGCCGAGGCCCAGGACCGGGCCGAGGGGGGGAAAGCCCGAGTCCCCGGCTGGGGCCTCCAGCTCCACAAGGTGGGGAGACCTTCCCTGGAAGACAACTGAGTTCCTTCATACTTGAAATGGATCACTTCATTGCTAACTGTTCCTAAATACTATTTAAAAACTGAATTAATTTGTTCTTTTCCTTAGTTCCCTGTATTAAAGTTCAGGTTTTTAAGCACCAAATGTGAATAAAAGTAAAAGCTGAGGTAAAGATGGCCCAATTAACGGCAGTTTGAAAGATTAGGCCCCGCCCACACATGCCATGAAACGCCCCCCGTGACGCACTGCGCTCCCCCCCGTAGGATTGGTCAACCTTCACGTCACTCAATGCTAATGAGCGGATTTCCAATGTATGATTGGCCAACCGCTAATGAGCGGAATTTGAACGTTTTTTGTCTACTGTCCGAACAATTTTTGTCTGACCAAAAAGTAAATATGCCTAGGACACCCTCCTAATCATAACCTTTCTTTTGATATAACATAGGTGTAGGTACGCTCTATAACTTTTGAGTGATGCCCGGACAGACAGACAGATAGACAGTTTTGTGGTAGGTGTGACCTATACAAAAGGGACGGTCTACACCTGTGCAGAGATGGAACTGATGTTCTCGGGGTAATTTTTGATAAAGCAGTTCGGGAGCATTTAAACTAGTATGGCAGGGGGCTAGAAACCTATGTAGTGAAATAGAGGAAAGTGAAAGGCAGACAGAAATAAATGGTAAAAGGGTGAGGAACAAAAAACAAAGGGCCAAACTAATTCATAAAAAATGTGAGCATAAAAAAAGCCTGAGGGTTTTATACCTTAATGCGAGAAGCATCAGGAACAAGGTAGATGAATTAGCTGTGGAAATAGAGGTTAATAATTATGATCTAATTGGGATTACGGAAACATGGTTGCAGGGTGAGCAGGGCTGGGAGCTTAACATACAGGGGTATTCAGTATTTAGGAAGGATCGACAAAAAGAAAGGGAGGAGGGGTAGCATTGCTAGTAAAGAGGGGATAAATGCAATTGAAAGGAAGGATATTAACTCAGTTAATACAGAATCTATATGGGTGGAGCTAAGAAATAGCGAGGGGCGAAAAACATTAATAGGAGTGGTATATAGGCCTCCAAATAGTAAAATAGAGGTTAGGGAGGGCATCACGAGGGAAATTAGAGAAGCGTGCAATAAGAGCACAG
>NC_140992.1:170113160-170264293 GCF_052327205.1 Somniosus microcephalus
AAGAAGCGGGAGGGGGGAAGAAGGGGGAGGGGGAGCGGGGGAGAGGGGAAGGAGGGGGGAGAAGGGGGGAGGGCGGGTTGGAAGCGGGAGAAGGGGAGGGCGGGAGGGGGGGAAGAAGGGGAGGGGAGAAGGGGAAGGGGGGAAGGGGGAAGAAGGAGGAGGGGGGAAGAAGGGGGAGGGGGAAGAAGGGGGAGGGGGGGAAGAAGGGGGAGGGGGGGAGGGGGGGAAGAAGGGGGAGGGGGAAGAGGGGGGAAGAAGGGGGAGGGGGGAAGAGGGGGGTAGAAGGGGGAGGGGGGAAGAGGGGGGAAGAAGGGCGAGGGGGGAAGAGGGGGGAAGAAGGAGGAGGGGGGAAGAGGGGGGAAGAAGGGGAGGGGGGAAGAGGGGGAGGGGGGAAGAAGGGGGGAGGGGGAAGAAGGGGGAGGGGGGAAGAGGGGGGAGGGGGGAAGAGGGGAGAGGGGGGAGAGGGGGGGAGGGGGGAAGAAGGGGGAGGGGGGAAGAAAGGGGAGGGGGAAGAAGGGGGAGGGGGGGAAAAGGGGGGAGGGGGGAAGAAGGGGGAGGGGGGGAAGAAGGGGGAGGGGGGAAGAGGGGAAGAAGCGGGAGGGGGAAGAAGCGGGAGGGGGGGAAGAAGCGGGAGGGGGGAAGAAGCGGGAGGGGGAAGAAGCGGGGAGGGGGGAGTGGGGAGGGGGGAAGGAGGGGGGAGAAGAGCGCCCCCTCAGCCCGAGCCCCGCCCCCTGCCTCCCCGAGCCTCGCCCCCCCCGATCTCCCGAGCCCCGCCCCCGAGCCCCCGCCCCCCCCGATCTCCCGTGGCCCGCCACCCCCCCGATCTCCCGAGGCCCGCCCCCCCCCCGATCTCCCAAGGCCGGCCCCCCCCCCCGATCTCCCGAGGCCCGCCCCCACCCCCGATCTCCCGAAGCCCGCCCCCCCCCGATCTCCCGAGGCCCGCCCCGATCTCCCGAGGCCCGCCCCGATCTCCTGATCTTCTGAGCCCCGCCCCCCCGATCTCCCGAGCCCCGCCCCCCCCCACGATCTCCCGAGCCCCGCCCCCCCCGATCTCCCCCTGACCTCCTGAGCCCCGCCCCCCCCGATCTCCCGAGGCCCCGTCCCCCCCCCGATCTCCCGAGGCCCGCCCCACCCCCGATCTTCCGAGGCCCGCCCCCCCCCGATCTCCCGAGGCCCGACCCACCCCCGATCTTCCGAGGCCCGCCCCCCCCGATCTCCCGAGGCCGGCCCCCCCCCCGATCTCCCGAGTCCAGGCACCCCCCCGATCTCCCGAGGCCAGGCCCCACCCCGATCTTCCGAGGCCCGCCCCCCCCCGATCTCTCGAGGCCCGCCGCCCCCCCCGATCTCCCAAGGCCCGACCCCCCCCCGATCTCCCGAGCCCCGCCCCCCCCCCGATCTCCCGAGGCTCCCCCCGATCTCCCGAGCACCACCCCCCCGCCCGAGCCGGGTTCAAGAGCAGAGAGCGAGACGCCGCCGCGCAACCTACCGCGTGAGGCCGGGCCGGACTCAAGTTGCGCGCGCTGACTCCTGCCCCACCCGCCTTTACTAAGATGGCGGCAAGTAGCGACGCTCGGCTGAGGCCCGCCCCTCCAGCCTTCACAAAGATGGCGGCGACCGGGGGCCGCTTGTTGACTGGGGCCGGGAGGTGCCTAGCTCGGGCGTGGGTGCGGAGGAGAGGCCGAGGCTTCGAGGCCTACAAAAACGGTGAAAGGTAGGAAAATTATAGAGGTTAGAGAAAAGATGTACAAATTAATTAACTTTTTTTAAAAACAATTTGTGTTTTAAAAGCAACTTTTTTTTGGTGGAAATGTATGTTTGAAAAGAAAGACGCAGAAAGCGGGAAAAAGAATGGAAGCAAGATGGCGGCTACTCACCTCGGTTCAGAACGATAAGGCCCGCCCACACACGCACCGATTGGTCGACCATCATGTCACCAAAGCGTAGGATTGGTCAATCGTCCCGTCACTCGACTGTACGAGGGCCCGCCCGCACGCGCCAGGAACCCGGCGTACGATTGGTCGACCTTGACGTCACTCTATTGCTAATGAGCGGATAATGAGATGCTAATAAGCGGAATTTTGAACGTTTTTTGGATACTGCGGGCGCAATTTTTGTCCGGCCGAAACGTAAATACGCTTACGACGGTTTTGGAATCGTAAGCTTTCTTTTGATGTAACACACGCGTAGGTACGCTCTATAACTTTCGAGTGTATAGCCAGACAGACACACACCGAAGGACAGACAGACAGACAGACAGACGTATCCATTTACTAGCTGGAGTGCCCGGCGGTGCCGAGGCTTTTTCGAGGGCATGTTGTTGTTGGAAGAGAGAGAGAGAGCGACTGGGGGGGAAGAGAGAGAGCGACTGGGGGGGAAGAGAGAGAGCGACTGGGGGGAAGAGAGAGAGCGACTGGGGGGAAGAGAGAGAGCGACTGGGGAAGAGAGAGAGCGACTGGGGGGGAAGAGAGAGAGCGACTGGGGGGAAGAGAGAGAGCGACTGGGGGGAAGAGAGAGAGCGACTGGGGGGAAGAGAGAGAGCGACTGGGGGGAAGAGAGAGAGCGACTGGGGGGAAGAGAGAGAGCGACTGGGGAGAAGGTGGGGGGAAGAGGGGGGGAAGGTGGGGGGAAGGGGGGGGAAGAGCGGGGGGAAGGGGAGGGGGGAAGAGTGGGGGAAGAGGGGGGGGAAGTTTATATATATAGATAGACATAGATAGATAGATAACACCGTACACATTTACATTTCCAAATGTAAAGTTCATCCGTCTCCTGTTAAAGGGACTTGCATGAAATGTTGCCAAGGCTGTCTGATATATTGAACATTGATGTGATTGATGAAAACTTTTATCTTCCCTTCAGCTGAATGGAAACCCTACAGGTTCAGCAACATGCCTGTTCCCCGCACGACAGCTTCCTGCTCTTCCTGGAGTAGGATTAGGCTTCATGGCTCCCGTTGGGAACACTGGCACCGCCCACCTACACACCGCACAGCTGCTGAGATTTCACAGTTTTTTCCTCCCCTCTGCTGCTTACCTCTGCGCTGGAATATCGCTGACACGCTGCCTGGTGTGCAGCATTTCTGCCACTGGGACACCGAGTCTTTAGCCCGGGTCCAGTCACAGGCCCAACTGCAGTACTCAGTGAACGAAGCTCAGCTTGATCGTCATTCCAAGCCCTTGGACAAGGCTGACGTGGTGGCTCCTTCCTACCCTCCCCCAGCCCTAGCCCTGCGAATCCATTCCCGGTGTCTCTGGGGCCTCTCGCCCCCCCCACTCTCTTGGGATTCTCAGTCAGTCCAAGGCCAGGCTAATCCGATTACATGTCCATTTCCAGAGCTGCCTCGGCCCCAGTGCCCGCCTGGCGATCGCTTACCAGTGGCTCACTGTGCGACTGCACCAGGCCCCCAGGCCTGATTCAAACTCCCCGGTGCATGAGCTATTGGCTGCGCCGCTCGAGCGGACGAAGGAAATCAAAATAACAGCCAACAGCGTGTGCCCGACCCACGCCATTGCAGCAATAAGTCCAGTCACATTATTGCGCAGACCCCTGGAAAGTCTTTACAGACCCCAGTTTGAGAACCACTGTACTAGTGAACCTTTAGCAACTGGTCAGTGTCTACCTGCAAGTCCCTTTTCAGCTCTTACTTTTGGAGGGCATGACCTAAGTCTTCAGGGTACTGTCAGTGTGGTAACTGTGTCAGTGCTCTGCTGCTCTCCTTGCTCCATACCTAACTTGGAGTAAAGTCCTTGAGTTACCTGGTCCTATGTGCATAGTACAACACTTTGCCGCATTAAACAACATCTGCCATTTATGAGCCTCTTCACTTATCCTACCTCAATCAGCTTCCAGACTACTTAAATGGTTCATTCTCAGACTGGCAATCAGTAACCAGTGGTGTTCCGCAGGGGTCAGTGCTGGCTCCCCAACTCTTTACAATCTATATTAACGATTTGGAGGAGGGGACCGAGTGTAACATATCAAAGTTTGCAGATGATACTAAGATGGGAGGGAAAGTAGTGAGAGAGGAGGACATAAAAAACCTGCAAGGGGACATAGACAGGCTAAGTAAGTGGGCAGAGACTTGGCAGATGGAATACAATACTGGAAAGTGTGAGGTTATGCACTTTGACAGGAAAAATCGTAGAGCAAGTTATTATCTTAATGGCAAGAAACTGGAAAGTACTGAAGTACAAAGGGATCTGTGGGTCCTGGTGCACGAAACTCAAAAGGTTAGTATGCAGGTGCAGCAAGTGATTAAGAAGGCCAATGGAATGTTGGCTTTCATTGCTAGGGGGATAGAATATAAAAATAGGGAGGTATTGCTTCAGTTGTACAAGGTATTGGTGAGACCGCACCTGGAATACTGCATACAGTTTTGGTGTCCATACTTAAGAAAAGACATACTTGCTCTCGAGTCAGTACAAAGAAGGTTCACTCGGTTAATCCCGGGGATGAGGGGATGGACATATGAGGAGAGGTTGAGTAGATTGGGACTCTACTCATTGGAGTTCAGAAGAATGAGAGGCGATCTTATTGAAACATATAAGATTGTGAAGGGGTTGGATCGGGTGGATGCGGGGAGGATGTTCCAGATGATGGGTGAAACTAGAACTAGGGGGCATAGTCTTAGAATAAGGGGCTGCTCTTTCAAAACTGAGATGAGGAGGAACTACTTCACTCAGAGGGTGGTAGGTCCATGGAATATGCTGCCCCAAAAAGCTGTCGAAGCTACATCATTACATAAATTTAAAACAGAAATAGACAGTTTCCTAGAAGAAAAGGGAATTAAGGGTTACGGGGAGCGGGCAGGAATTTGGACATGAGTTTAGGTGCGGATCGGTCATGGCCCTGTGGGTAGCGGAGCGGGCCCAGGGGCCGTGTAGCCTGATCCTGCTCCTGTTTCGTGTGTCTAATTCTGTTAGATTCAGGAGATAGTCCTGTCATAGTGGATTGGCGGTTAGGATCAGATCAGCCATGATCTTATTGAATGGCGGAGCAGGCTCGAGGGGCCGATTGGCCTACTCCTGCTACTATTTCTTATGTTCTTATGTTCTTATCTCATTATTGCCAACTCACATTTCTGTGTCATTGTAAATGTTACAACAGTACCATTGATCCCCTCCTCAGCATCATTAATAGAATAATAAACAGTAAAGTGAACAGCACAGAGCCCTGAAGAACTCTACCAGGTAGGTTTCGAGGGGGTGGCCGGGAGGTGGGGGGAGGGAGGAGGGTTAAAATATCCCCTTGTTTAACCTACAGGAATCCAATATTCTGTTCAAGGTGACAAGTGAGAATGATTTAGTAATGTCATTCTGCCCCAGATGTATTGACTGTGGTTTGTACTGAAGGATGCTATTGATATTTGTACAGCAAAACCTTAACTGACAATGTATAGCTCTCTTGACATAAAATAAACTGTCTCAGCGTGTTGAATAAAGCAGAAACAGCAGAAAATACGGCATGAAAAGGGAGCAAAAATTTAGGAGGAAAGCCAAAGGAAGAGTTTTTTTTTTAAAGGTTTTAGAAGGTTTTAAGTGTCAGCTGTGGCTCAGTTGGTGGCACACTCACCTCTGAGTCAGAAGGTTGTGGGTTCACAGTCCCACTCCAGGAACATGAGCACATAAATCTAGGCTGACACTCCCAGTGCAGTGCTGAGCGAGTGCTGCACTGTCCGAGGTGCCGTCTTTCAGATGAGACGTTAAACTGAGGCCCCGTCTGCTCTCTCAGGTGGATGTAAAAGATTCCAAGGCACTATTTCGAAGAGGAGCAGGGGAGTTATCCCCGGTGTCCTGGCTAATATTTATCCCTCAACCAAATCACTAAAACAGATTATCTGGTCATTATCACATTGCTGTTTGTGGGAGCTTGCTGTGCGCAAATTGGCTGCCGCGTTTCCCACATTACAACAGTGACTACACTTCAAAAGTACTTCATTAGCTGTAAAGCGCTTTGAGACATCTGGTGGTCGTGAAAGACGCTATAAAAATGCAAGTCTTTCTTTTTAGAAAGCAAGGACGGAGGCAGCAAAGCAAGATGATGTTGGGGGAGATTTCCAGGGTGTAGGGACAGAAGGAATGGCCATAAATAATGAAGGCAGAGAAGAACCAGTAATCCTGTGTCTGAGAAGCAGAGGGTGTGCGTGCCGCATACAGCTGGAGTTAATAATGTTCCCATTAAGTTGTGCGGCCGCGCAGCTGACTGGAGGTCCCATCCAGGCTGCTTGCCGGCTTTACAATGGAAAAACCGCGCATGCGCTGAAATTTGAATGGGCCGCGCTGCCAACAAAAAAATTAGAAGGAACATTGAACTCAAGTAAGGTGGAGCAAGGCCACTAAGAGATTTGAAATTGAGAACAAGGATCTTGAAGTTGGGATGTTGTGCTGATTTTATGAGGCTCTACTGAGACTTGCTGGTGGAAGTACAAGGAGCAACATCAGCTTAAAGTAGCATGCCTGAGTCGCGGCAAGTATATTGCAACAAAGAAAAACGTCTGGGTTATTTGAAGCTGCACTAATCGCCAGCACAAGTCTCATTAAAGCTCCAAATGTGATGTAATCACTGGATCTTGTGGCCTTCTTTCCAATTCCTCACGGGCAGTGCTACTCAATAATTCTGTGTGGATGGCTGGGCCTGCAAAATAAACTTCCTAAAGGCAAGTATCTGGTTTTAATTTTGGTCAGTAGGTTAGTTTTTTTTTTAAACTTAGTATACTGTTTTATCTGCATCTTAATTACTACATTAATTTGGTGCTGTTTAGGTTTTCTGTTGTATTACAAGACTTCTTTCCAAATCCACTTCTTGCTTCCAGCTGCTCTTTCAGTTGCAGCAGCTGGGCAGAATGGGTTTCCTCTGGTGTTCAAAGATTTAGAGAAGGAAGAGGAGTTCCCGAGTGGACAAGAAAGGCAGGTGTGACTGTACCTCACACATTAGCTACACATCCTTCCTCACCCCGGGACCCACATTTAATGGCTCGAGAGCAGTCAAAAATAGACTTCAGAGGATGTGACCGCAAGATGGCAATGTCTCATGTGAGGATGAGGTCACAGAGGTGGCCATAGATGCAGGAAGTTTGAAGGTGAAGAGTGTGGTAATATCACTAGAGACAGGGTAAGGTGTGGTTAAATTCACAACGATGAGGAGACACTCGGTGCAAAGGCTGACAGGGGACAGAAGGGAGGAGATTTCAGTGAGGGTCTTGAAAGAAAGGGAGGGAAAGGCGATAGCGAAACAAACAATGTTATTTGAACATTGAGACAGCACACAAAAGATTACTGCACAAGATAAAAAATCACGGGATTGGGGGCAATATACTGGCATGGGTGGAAGATTGGCTATCTAACAAAAAACAGAGAGTTGGGATAAATGGTTCATTCTCGGGTTGGCAATCAGTAACTAGTGGTGTTCCGCAGGGGTCAGTGCTGGGACCCCAACTCTTTACAATCTATATTAACGATTTGGAGGAAGGGACCGAGTGCAACGTATCCAAGTTTGCCGATGATACAAAGATGGGAGGGAAAGCAGTGAGTGAGGAGGACATAAAAAACCTGCAAAAGGACATAGACAGGCTAAGTGAGTGGGCAAAAATTTGGCAGATGGAATATAATGTTGGAAAGTGTGAGGTTATGCACTTTGGCAGAAAAAATCAAAGAGCAAGTTATTATCTAAATGGAGAGAAACTGCAAAGTGCTACAGTTCAAAGGGATCTGGGGGTCCTGGTGCATGAAACACAGAAGGTTAGTATGTAGGTACAGCAGGTGATCAGGAAGGCCAATGGAATCTTGGCTTTTATTGCAAGGGGGATGGAGTATAAAAGCAGGGAAGTCTTGCTGCAGTTATACAGGGTACTGGTGAGGCCACACCTGGAATACTGCATACAGTTTTGGTTTCCATATTTAAGAAAAGATATACTTGCTCTCGAGGCAGTTCAGAGAAGGTTCACTCGGTTGATTCCGGAGATGAGGGGGTTGACTTATGAGGAAAGGTTGAGTAGGTTGGGCCTCTACTCATTGGAATTCAGAAGAATGAGAGGCGATCTTATCGAAACATATAAGATTGTAAGGGGGCTTGATCGGGTGGATGCGGTGAGGATGTTTACACTGATGGGTGAGACTAGAACTAGGGGGCATAATCTTAGAATAAGGGGCTGCCCTTTAAAAACTGAGATGAGGAGAAACTTCTTCACTCAGAGGGTAGTAAATCTATGGAATTTGCTACCTCAGAGAGCTGTGGAAGCTGCGACATTAAATAAATTTAAAACGGAGATAGACAGTTTCCTAGCTGATAAGGGAATAGGGTTACGGGGAAGAGGGCAGGGAAGTGGGCCATGATCCTATTGAATGGCGGAGCAGGCCCGAGGGGCTGTATGGCCTACTCCTGCTCCTACTTCTTATGTACTTATGTACCAAAAAAATAAGGGGATAAGTCAAGTTGAGACCAGGAGTTGAGTCCCATTTTACCTTCATTGCAGTTTGTTTGTAGAACATAATGGAATGTGTAGCCTGGCAGAACAGTCTCAGTGTCACCATTTCTGAGCCAGATTTTAGTCAAGACAGGATGTAGACCTACTCATCCACAATGAGGTTGCAGATGGGAATGGCCTTGTTCGTGAGCCAGTGAACATTATGAAAGTCTTCTTCTTCTTAGGCAGTCCCTAGGAAACAAGGATGACTTGCTTCCACATTAAAAATGAGCTCGTATGTGACTGATTAGTCCAATGCGGGACCTACAGTCTCTGTCACAGGTGGGGCAGACGGTGGTTGAAGGGGCGGGTGGGTGGGGTGCTTGGGTTGACGTGCACTCGTTGCGCTGCCTGCGCTTGGCTTCCGCTTGCTCCCGGCGAAGAGACTCGAGGTGTTCGGCGCCTTCCCGGATGCTTCTCCTCCACTTTGTGCGGTCTTGGGCCAGGGATTCCCAGGTGTTGGTGGGGATGTTACACTTTTTCAAGGAGGCTTTGAGGGTGTCCTTGAAGCATTTCCTCTGCCCACCTGGGGCTCTCTTGCCATGCCGGAGCTCCGAGTAGAGCGCTTGTTTTGGGAGTCTCGTATTGGGCATGCGGACAATGTGACCCGTCCATCGGAGCTGATTGAGCATGGTCAAAGCTTCGATACTGGGGATGTTGGCCTGAGCAAGAACACTGACGTGGTGCGCCTATCCTGCCAATGGATTTGCAGTGGACCACTTTCCATACCTCGGGAGCCTACATTATGAAAGTAGTACGGTGAGGGTGGGCTGCCAGAGACTTACCGGGATAGGGATTGGAGAGAGTATGGAGACACTTACTGAATCTTTCTGAAACATCAGCATTGCATTAATCTTTGACTTCTGAAATATATTACCAAGGGGTCCCAGTCATGGGGAAATAGCTCTTGTAGGGCCTTGCGGGGGCAGAGCTTCCACCCACCCCTACCAGGCCACCAAAGTGGTAAGTTACCCTGTCTCATCCCTCAGTTGGGACCTAGAGTAGGATCAGCGCAGGTATGCCTGGTTGTCATATATCGCCAACAGTGGCAGATGTGGGGACCATCTTGGAGTCCAGGCCAGGATCGGCGCTGGAATTCTTAAGATGGATCTACCGTGCATGACAGAAATGTCCTTGCAAGCCTTAGTTTATGGAATTTTTATTAACCAAGCGGGCTTAGAGAGCAGTATTTGACTCACCTGATTTTCTGCTGGTCCTCCTCCTCTGGAGTTGCAAAGGCCTTCCACTGGAAGTGTCCTATTACATCGCTCCTATTGCAAATGGATACCACTCTTTGGTTGGCCATCGATATGTAGGTCTTCTCTATCATTACTGAGTTTTTGTCCAGTCTTACATTTGTGTCTGCCGCAGCTCCATACATATTGACAAAGATGTCCTCACCTGCAATGGAACATAATGGAAAGAAGATGTTGCAGCAAATGATGAATTTTGTTTTAAAGGTATAGTCCCGTTTTCACTGTATTTTATTGGTAAGCTTTTCCCCACACACCCCCACCGCCCATCCCATATTCTCCCCTCCCTGTCCGAAGCCATGAACTCTTGCTGGGGTACAGTTCGATGGACACTTGCAGCCATCTGGTACCTTATCCAAGTGGCCATTCTTCATCTGTGAGCCGAGACACTGAGGAGGATGATTTTCGTCCCAACCCCTATGTTGTTGCAATTTTGGCAAGGCGGGACTTGCTATTCATGGGACCTTGCTGTGCGCAATTTGGGTGCTGCATTTCTTACATTACAATGGTTAACTCACTTCAAAAAAGTACTTAATTGGCTGTAAAGTGCTTTGCTACATCCTGAGGTCATGAAAGGCACAATAAAAATCTAAGTCTTTCTTTTCTTCAAGGGTTAAGTTAGAGAAGGCAAGGCCATTCTTTCCAGAGATAGTAATTCGCAGCCTTACTGCTTTTCATAACCAAAGTAAAATCTATATATTGTCCATTCATGTATTTTACAGAAATAAACAAGCTATGGATGGAATGGGCAGACACATGGCAGATGAAATTCAACACCGAAAAGTGTGAGGTGATACATTTTGGTAGGAAGAATGAGGAGAGACAATACCAGCTAAATAGTACAGTTTTAAAGTGGGTGCAAGAACAGAGCGACCTGGGGTGCTTGTGCACAAATCTTTGAAGGTGGCAGGATAGATTAACAAAGCAGTTAATAAAGCATATGGCATCCCGGGCTTTATAAATAGAGGCATAGGGCTCGATTTTCACTGAGCCGTGGAGTCGGGCTTGGAGGCGTGCGGGGGGTTAAAATCGCAAAAACTGGTGGGCGGGACCCCCCCCCCCCGGCCTGGTTCCCGACTCCGAGCAATTTTAACTCGGGCGTGTCTGATGGTCCCGACTCCGTCCCGCATCCAACAGGCGGGACTGGTCTTTAAGGCCCTTAATAACCACTAAATGGCCTCTATAATCCTATTTTAACAGGCCCTTGCAAATTTAACCCTTTTCCCACGTAAAACACGCCTGGTGGGAAACACAAATGTGAAACCTGGCGGGAGCACTATTGGATTGCTGACTATCAACTGCATGTCAACCATTAAAGAGGAGATTTGATCATTTGCAGGTGGCAGGACTTAGTGGTCTCAGGCCTGGGGCAACTATTAGAAGGCTTAACCACACCTGTGGAAGGTTGGAGCCTCACACCCATCTCCAGTGTGGCCTCCTGGGAAACCGCTCTCGCCACCTTCACTCAGCGCTTCCTCAACGAAGGCATATACCAGAAGCATGGGAGCCATTTATTTCCTTCCCATCTGGGCATTAGAGGAGCTTGAGCACCAGCCGCAGTACCAGCAGAACCAGGAACAACAGCAGCACCAGCAACAGCAGCAGCAGCAGGAGCGACAGGCTGCTGCTCACCCACCTGAGGCTGCACAGGCCAGAAGGAGCCAGCGTCTGGAAGCCCGTAGGCGCAGGAGATACCCCCCAAACAGGGTCTACAGACGCAGGGTCACCTATCTCAACATGTCTGAGCAACAGTGCCAAAGGCGGTTCTGACTTTCGCGAGAGGTAGTGGCTGACATCTGCGCAATGCTACAGCAAGACCTGCTGCCCAGAGGACCAGGTGGACAAGCATTATCAGTGGCTGTCAAAGTCACCACCGCACTCAACTTTTTTGCCTCAGGCTCATTCCAGGGATCAGCAGCAGACATCAGCGGCATCTCCCAGGCGGCCGCACACACTTGCATCACGCAGGTAACCGATGCCCTCTTTGCCCTCGCACAATCACATCCATTTCACCAAGGATCGAGCAAGTGTCACGGCGCGAGTGGTTGGATTAGCTCATCTGGCAGGCTTTCCAAGGGTGCAGGGCGTTGTTGACTGCACACGTGGCCCTTAAGGCACCCCATCGCAATCCAGGTGTTTTTGTCAACCGCAAGAGCTTCCACTCCCTCAACGTTCAGCTGGTGTGTGACCACAAGAAGGAAGTTTGTGCCATGTACCCTGGCAGTTGCCATGACTCCTTCATACTGCGCCAATCTAGTGCCTCCGCTATTCAGTCCGCCAGACCAACTTAACGGATGGCTACTTGGAGACAAGGGCTATCCCCTGAGGACGTGGCTGATTACACCGTTGAGGGGACCATCCAACGAAGCTAAGGAGAGCTACAATTCCAGCCACATGTCCACCAGAGCCATAATCGAGCAAACCATCGGTTGGCTGAAGATGCGCTTCAGATGCCTGGATAGATCAGGTGGAGCCCTGCAGTACTCAGCAGCCAGGGTCTCCAAAATCGTCGTGGTTTGCTGTGCACTTCACAACATGGCACAGCGTTGTGGCTTGCAGATTCCTGAGGACCAAGTGGCTCCTCACATATCCTCCTCAGATGAGGAGGAGGGCGAAAACGAACATCCTGCAGAGGCCCATCAACCAGCGGCAGCATTATGCGAGAACATTGCTGCCCGGGATGCAAGGAAGGCACTCATCCTGGCCAGATTTGCTTAGCCTAGTGAATCAAACACTTTTGCCTCGCAGCTTCTTACCAGAGCATTGACAATGGCCAAGAACCAGAGGATTCCTAGCACTCCGACCACCATACTGACAGTTGCAAGTATTCCTAAGGCCTCAATGTGGAAGTCCCAATAGCGAAATGACAGACGCCACAACTGCAACATTTCTCATCAGAATTTTTATGTACAATTACGACGTGATGGCATTTTTACACTAAACACAAAATTCCACCCAAGTGACTACCCTTGTGACAACTTGTGCTTTATCTTCCTCTTACGCGTGCTCCTACGTAGTGCTTCCCCTGTGGCTTCAGCAGATGTGGAGGCCCCTTGCTCACTTTCCTGCTGCTCCTGTCTCGACACCTTTGGCGGGCGTCCTCTGGGGTTGCGAGCCTGTGAGGGCTCAGCAACAGTCTGCTGCTCCTGCGGCTGTGCAGGGGTTGAGACGTCTATCTCACTTGGGTGTGGACTCTGGTGGGGCTCTGCAGTGGCATGGAAGTGTGAGCACTTGGAGAGGAGCTCCCACTTCCTTGAGGTATGCCACCAACCTCCCTCTCATGGGTCAGGTCGCCCTCAGCGCCTGCAAGGAGCTGGAGAACACCTTGCTGCACATCAGGGGGGCCATGGGGACCCGTATTTGCAATGGCAGTCCTACTCAGAAGGTCTGGTTTCTCTGTTCAATAGATGCCCATCGCTCCTCAAGAGATGTCATTCTATTCTGAACAATGGCCATGATTTCCATACCCTGGCGACTAAGCTCCTCCATGGCCGTAGCCCTCCTCTCCTGTATGGTAGCCAGCCTTACCACGGAGGTAGCAATCATTTCCACGGAGGTAGCCATCCTTTCCGTGGTGATGCGTTCATGCACCAATGACTCCACAAAGGCTCTGCTCATGTTCGCTATGGACTCCTCCATTCGCTCCACACTCGCAGCGACCCTAGAGCCAAAACCTGCCAGAGACTCCTGCATCTGTGCCTGGAGTTCCATGACCTCTGATCTTATGGATGGACCCAGAGGCAGAGGGTCGACATGCTGCTCAGCCGAGCTGGCAGAGTCCTGTGCCCTCTGACTAGGACTCTCCACTGCTGTCCCTGTCTCCACAATCTGCTGATGCTCACTTGTGAGCTGTGATACACCAGGTGACAACACTACTCTATGTCCCGAAGGTCCTACCGAGGTGTGAGTGTCTGCGCTGCTGCTGGGTGCGCTGAATTCTGCTGACGCTGCGTCCTCAGAGGTTGCAGCTTCCTCTGAGGAGTCTGGCTGCTCAGCCTCTTCTTCCTGGCTAGGGGGGATGGATGCTTGTGATGGTCCTGTGGGGGAGTAAAGGAGTCAGAGATGTGATGTAAAGGCTACATGCACATAGCTTTTTGCAGATGCTCATAAGCGCATCTGTTACAGCTTCACAATCATTATCAGCGACTCATGCAATGTCAAAGAGAGAGATGGGAAAATTTTCTGTCACCAGCT
The DNA here is from genome assembly GCF_052327205.1 of Somniosus microcephalus. NCBI lineage: Eukaryota > Metazoa > Chordata > Chondrichthyes > Squaliformes > Somniosidae > Somniosus > Somniosus microcephalus. The sequence goes on from NC_140992.1 coordinate 170,127,066, forward strand.
TGCTGTGTTGCACCCGTCTGTCCGTCCCCCACGTACGAATCATCCTCAATGCCCATGATTTCCAGGACGGCCTCCTCCCAGGGGGTCAGGTGGGCTAATGAGGCTGTCCCTCCTCCTGTCCTGGCTCGCTCTCTCTCTTGTTGTGAGCTCTCTTTTCCTGCAATGAGGGAGACAAGTGGAGGTTGAGTGAGAATGAAGGAGTGAGTGTAGAGATTGCATAGCACAGATACTTAGAAGGAGACAAAGATGGAGTGAGGTGGCAAGACCAAGGGCCCTCCCTGTGTGTTGTCAGTTGTGTTCAAAGCATCAGAGTGATAGGGAGTGTGAGGGCTGCATGGTGGAATAGTTATGTGAATGTGAGCATAGAGAGAGAGGGAATGGGTCAGGGTGCATGGATGTCCGTGTCAAGTGGGATGTGGAGGAAGAGATTGCTAAAGCTGAGTGCTGGTGAGGAAAGGCAATGGGGATCAGATTGAAGGTGATGGGAAATTCATACTCACTTTTGCAATGCGCAGGTCATGAAATCTTTTCCTGCACTGTATCCAGGTTCTGCAGGTGACTCCCAAGGAGTTGACCTCCTCAGCCACCTGCATCCACACAGCCTTGGTCTGAGTGGGAGGCCTCGTCCTCCCTGATGAAGGGAACAGCACCTCCCTGTTGGCCCTAGCCCCATCGAACAATGCCTGCAGTGCCGCCTCGTCAAAGCGAGGAGCTGATCTTGCCCTCGCGCTTGTCATCTTTCCTGCAGGTCCCTCTGACATCAAATGGAGAAAGCTTGGAAGCCTGCAGAAGAAGCAAGGCTTGCTGCTGACCTGCAGCAGCAATGATGACGTCATCGGAGGGGACTTTCAGTCATGAAAAACCCATTTGCGAAGGCTTCCCACATGTTGGAAATCAATTGGCCAATTGAGTTAAAATTGCATCAGTCTCCCACATCCATTTAGATTCGTGTGGGAAACACGAAATTCGGATAACACGACAACAGCCCGCACCCGAGTTAAAATCCAGCCCATAGAGTACAAAAGCCAGGAGGTTATGCTAAACCTATATAAAACATTAGTTCGGCCCCAGTTGGAGTATTGTGTCCAATTATGGGCACCACACTTTAGAAAGGATGTAAAAGGCTTTAGAGAGTCTACAAAAGAGATTTACTGGAATGGTTCCAGGGATGAGGAATTAGTTACGTTGATAGACTGGAGAAGCTGAGGCTATTCTCCTTAGAGCAGAGAAGGCTAAGAGGCGATTTGATAGAGGTGTTTAAAATCATGAACATAAGAAATAGGAGGAGTAGGCCATTCGGCCCTTCGAGCCTGCTCCGCCATTCAATGAAATCATGGCTGATCTTCTGCCTCAACGCCATTCACCGGCCCTATCGCCATATCCCTTGATGCCCTTACTAGTCAGAAATCTATCGACTTCTGTTTTGAATATAACCAATGACTGAGCCTCCACAGAGAATTTCAAAGATTCACCACCCTGTGTGTGAAGAAATTTCTTCTCATCTCAGTCCTGAATGGCCTACCCTTTATCTTGAGGCTGTGGCCCCTGGTTCTAGACTCCCCAGCCAAGGGAAACATTCTCCCAGCATCCACCCTATCAAGCCCTGTAATAATTTTGTATGCTTCAATGAGATCCCCCCTCATTCTTCTGAATTCAAGAGAATACAAGCCTAGTTTACTCAATCTCTTCTCATACGGCATCCCAGGAATCAATCTCCTGAACCTTCGTTGCACTCCCTCTATGGCAAGTATATCCTTCCCTAGGTAAGGAGACCAAAATTGTACACAATACTCCAGGTGTGGTCTCACCAAGGCCCTATATAATTGGAGTAAGGCTTCTTTACTCCTGTACTCAAATCCTCTTGTAATGAAGGCCAGCATACCATTTGCATTCCCAATGGCTTGCTGCACCTGCACATTCACTTCCAGTGACTCATGTACAAGGACACCCAGGTCCATTTGAGCATTTGCATTCCCCAATCTTTCACCATTTCGGAAATACTCTGCCTTTCTGTTTTTTCTACCAAAGTGGATAACTTCACATTTATCCACATTATATTCCATCTGCCATGTTCTCGCCCACTCACTGAGCCTGTTGAGGTCCCCTTGAAGCCTCTTCACATTCTCTTCACAACTGACACTGCCACCTAGCTTTGTATTATCAGCAAATTTGGAAATGTTACATTTAGTCCCCTCATCCAAATCATTGATATAGATTGTGAATAGCTGGGGCCCAAGCACCGATCCTTGCGATACCCCACTAGTCACAGCCTGTCATCCTGAAAAAGACCTGTTTATCCCTACTCTTTGTTTTCTGTCTGTTAACCAATTCTCAATCCATGCTAGTATATTACCCCCAATTCCATGTGCCCTAATTTTGTTCACCAACCTCTTGTGTGGGGCCTTATCGAAGGCCTTCTGAAAATCCAGATACACCACATCTACCAGTTCCCTGTTGTCTACTCCACTAGATACATCCTCAAAGAACTCCAATAGGTTTGTCAAACTGGGTTTCCCTTTCATAAATCCATGTTGACTCTGCCCAATCTTACTATTAGTTTCTAAGTGCCCAGTTATTGCATCCTTTATAACAGATTCCAGCATTTTCCCAACTACTGATGTGAGGCTAACAGGTCTGTAGTTCCCGTTTTCTCTCTCCCTCCTTTCTTAAATAGCGGGGTTACATTTGCTATCCTCTAATCTGCAAAAGAGAAACTGTTTCCAATGACTGAAGGGTCGACAACCAGAGGGCACAGATTTAAGGTGATTGGCAAAAGAACCAGAGGTGACATGAGGAAAAACTTTTTTGCGCAACGAGTGGTTAGGATTGGAAATGCACTGCCCGATAGGGTGGTGGATACAGATTCAATAGTAGCTTTCAAAAGGGAATAGGATAAATAGTTGAAGGTGGAAAAATTACAGGAATTATGAGTAAAGAGCAGGGGAGTGGGACTAACTGGATTGCTCTTCAGAAGAGCCGACACAAACTTTAGTGGCCTCCTTCGGTGCTGTACTATTCTATGATTCTATTCATCTGAAGTCTGTTCCATGTCTCAACAGAGAATGGCTTGTATAGCACCTAAGCACCTAGGAAAAGAAGCAGGATAAGATGTAATCTTTGAAGGAATACATGAAGATAAGATGACCCAAGCAGTACCATTTTCCAGGTCAAAGGCCCAAGATTGCCTCCACTTTTACCATTCACCCATGGCAAGCCCTTATAATACCATTTGTTACCTCCTGACAGATGTGACCTGCTGCCCTCTAAGAAGGGTACCCGTCACAAATTTTGGGTTTCTGCGCTGGATATTCTCTTGGCTTTGTGTCAGCAGTCACTCCTTTACTCAGTTCTTTCTTTGTATCTCATGCTTCATCAGGGCACACACTAAAGACACAGGCTTAGAAATTGGGTTGGGGCGCCAAAGTGGCGCAAAAGTCGCCTGAGCGCAGGATTTAGCGCAGCGATCGGAGTAATACCGATCGCCAGAAATTCAGTTTCAGTGCCCCTCGAGGGACACGGGGCAAGGCTTGAGGCGCTCCGTGTCCCTCTTAGGGTGCCGAAACTGATTATTGCAGCGCAACGTGCCGCAGCGCCACACGCTGTGGTACAGCACGCTACGGTACTGCAGGCCTTCCTCCCACTGTTAAGGGGGAGGTGCCTGCAACAGCGCGATCCCCGTTCGCGAGTGCTGGCAAATGAGCCCGGCACCAAGGAGAAGTGCCGGGCGCTCGGGAAACAGCCGGCAATGCCGCGGGGGGCGGGGGGGGGGTTAGGAGGCTGGGGACGGAGGAGCTGGCAGGCGGCCGCCCCTCACCTCCACCTTAACTTGCGCCGCTGCCGGCACAGTAAGGCCCCGTGAACCGGGCGCGGGTAGCGAACGGCGCAACTGCGGCGTTCGCTACCAAATATCGCGAATGGGGCGCTGCGCACACCGATGACGTCATCGGTGGCGGCGCAGCACAACAGGCTAACGCCACCATTAGCGCCCCTCCTGAATATCGCGGGAGGCGCAGCCAGTGGCACTACAGCCACTGCCTGCCTCTTTAGGTGCTAACAGGTGGCGCTACTCACCCAATTTCTCCCCCACAGTATACAATTGATTCAATAGCAAAATACTGCGGATGCTGGAAATCTGAAATAACAACAGAAAATGCTGGAAACACTCAGCAGGCCAGGCAGCATCCGTGGATATTGTTATATAATTGATTGCCTTGTTACACTTACATTTTCAAGTGCTTCACAGATCAAACCATCGCAACATAACCCAGCTACATGATCAATAGTCACTTACTAGCACACAGGCTGTTGGAAGGTTCAGCCCTCATCTCCAACTGTGCCTGTGCTTTTTTCAACTTGCATCTCAAGCCTACAGAATAAATGTTATGAATGTATGCTCTCAGCACATAGCCTTGTCTTCTGGGACTGTACATCAGGAAATTGTTTGTGCCATGGCCACATTTTCCATCTATTTAGATTAATGGTCAGAATATCCTATGACACTATTTGAACCAGAGCAGGGTGTTCTTCTAGAGTCCTGGCCAACATCACCATAAACAAATTAACTGGCCATTCATCTCATTTTCTGTTTGTGGGATTTGGCTGCCATATTTGCCTACATAACAATAATCACTGGATGTCCTCGGGGTGTAATGAAACTCTATATAAATGCAAGTTACCCAATTCTACAGTCCACGTTGCCAACCTTAGAATTTATGCAGAGCATCACAGAATCTACCCAATAGAGTTCTTTCGTCTTGGTGTCAGTGCAGAAGAGCAATTTGTGAAACTGTTTAGAGATAGCCACATTTGCGATGGGGCAGAGGACCTGACCCAGTTCCCCTCATTAACACTGTTGCAATTAACTTATGAATGTAGACATCAGGAAGTGCCGTCTCTTTCTAAAATGTTAATGTATGAAGTTTGCAGATCCAGGGAGAAGATGAAGCTCATTAAAGTAAATTTTGAGAGACCCCACATCACCAGTGAGGCCTCACATCAGCCAGTACATATTGTTCGATTTTTCACTCAACTGAAATCAATGGATAGGAAGTCTGGGATAACGGACCTACACTTGTTGGATATGCAGTGGCTGTATCCAAGGTCCCAACAATGGCGCACAGTCTTGTCTTGTTTTACACACTTTGTATAAAAATAATAAATTGCAGGACAACGGAGTATTACAGTTTAACTCTTTTATTAAGCATTAGGTCTGTGATCTTACTCATAGCAGCACCAGTGGGCAAAGCATGGCATTAGGACCCCTGGCCTGGGTCTTCAAAACAATAGTAGTCCTTACAGATGCCTGCAGGCCAATGACAACTCAGCATGTGATCACATGAATATAATAGGTATTCCTTACAGATGCCTGCGGGCCAATGATAATTCAATATGCAAGTGTTACAGGTCTCACAAAATTTATCTTATTATTTCCAACCATCAAGGAAGTTTTACTCTTGTAGAAATTCCAATACGTATGGTGGAGATGTTGGCCTGAGCAAGAACACTGACGTTGGTGCGCCTATCCTGCCAATGGATTTGCAGGATCTTGCGGAGGCAGCGTTGGTGGTACCTATCCAGTGCTTTGAGGTGCCTGCTGTATATGGTCCATGTCTCTGAGGCATACAGCAGGGCGGGTATCACTGCTGCCCTGTAGACCATGAGCTTAGTGCCGGGTTTGAGGTCCTGGTCTTCAAACACTCTCTTCCTCAGGCAACTGAGGCTGCACTGGCACACTGAAGGCAGTGTTGGACTTCGTCGTCTGCCCTTGTTGATAGTAGGCTCCCGAGGTATGGAAAGTGGTCCACGTTGTCCAAGGCCTTGTCGTGGATTTTGATAATCGGGGGGCAGCACTGTGTGGCAGGGGCAGGTTGGTAGAGGACCTTTGTCTTACGGATGTTTAGTGTAAGGCCCATGCTCTCGTACGCTTCGGGGAAGGTGTTGACGATGGTTTGGAGTTCGACCTCCGAGTGAGCGCAGACGCAAGCATTGTCTGCATACTGTAATTTGACGACAGAGGATGGGGCGACTTTGGATCTGGACTGGAGGCGACGGAGGTTGAACAGTTTCCCGTTTGTTCTGTAAATTAGCTCCACTCCAGTGGGGAGCTTACTGAGGGTGAGATGGAGCATTGCAGCAAGGAAGATCAAGAAGAGCGTTGGTGCGATGACACAGCCTTGCTTGACCCCGGTTCGTACGTGAATTGGGTCTGTGGTGGAACTGTTGGTCAGGATCACGGCTTGCATGTCGTTGTGAAGCAGGCGGAGGATAGTGACAAACTTTTGAGGGCAGCCGAATTTGAGGAGGACACTCCATAATCCCTCACGGTTGACAGTGTCGAAGGCCTTTGTGAGATCAAAGAAGGCCATGTACAGTGGTTGGTGCTGTTCCCTGCATTTCTCTTGTAATTGACGTGCGGTGAAGATCATGTCCATTGTGCCCCTTAGTGGGCGGAATCCGCACTGCGACTCTGGGAGGAACTCTTCGGCCACTGGAAGAAGGCGATTGAGGAGGATTCTTGCGATGACTTTCCCTGTGGCAGATAGCAGGGAAACTCCTCTGTAATTACCGCAATCGGACTTGTCACCTTTCTTGAAGATGGTCACAATTACGGCATCTCTGAGATCCCCTGGCATGCTCTCCTCCTTCCAGATAAGAGAAATTAGTTCATGAATTCGCACCAGTAGTGCTTCTCCGCCATGCTTTAGTGCCTCGGCAGGGATTCCATCTGCTCCTGAGGCCTTGTTGTTCTTCAGTTGTCGGATGGCCTTTTCAACCTCATGCCAGGCTGAGGTTGTGCTGAGATGGTGGCGGGTAGCATGCTGTGGGATGGAGTTGAGGACACTCATGTCGAAGACAGAGTCGTGGTTAAGGAGATCTTCGAAGTGCTCCTTCCAGCGGGCACTGACTGCTTCCCTGTCCTTGATGAGTACCTCTCCGTTCTTGCCCCGCAGTGGGGAAGGGCCTTGGGTGCTTGGGCCGTAGATGGTCTTGACTGCGCTAAAGAATCCATGCACGTCGTGGTTGTCGGCTAGCTGCTGGATCTCCTGCGCTTTCTCCACCCACCATCTGTTCTTTAGGTCGTGAGTTTTTTGTTGGACCTCGGCCTTCAGGCTACTGTAGAGCTGCTTTCTTGCTCTCGAGTTCTGTTGCTGTTTCCAGATCAGAAATGCCTTGCGCTTGCGGCTTATTAGCTCCTGGATCTCCTGGTCATTCTCGTCGAACCAGTCTTGGTGTTTCCTGGTCGAGTGACTGAGTGTCTCTTCACAGGTGCTGATTATGGAGGTCTTGAGTGCAGACCAGACGCTGTGGGCACTCTGTGTCTCTGCATCACTGGGAGTCGTCAGGTTGTTTGTGAGGCGCAGGCTGAATAAGACTTTCTTAGCGGGGTCTTTAGTGCTCCAGCATTAATTTTCCTGCGGCATTGTTTCTGTTGCCGCCGCTGTTTTGGGGCTACATTGATGGAGATGACAGAGCGGATTAGGCGGTGGTCTGTCCAGCAGTCATCAGCTCCTGTCATGGCGCCACCAGTAAAATAGGAGGGTGGGAGAGGAGACCACTCCTCAGATGAGCTGCCAGCTCGAAACACACTAACTTTGGGCAGCTCGCCAGTTTATGGGCTGGGAAATCAGGTGCTGCTGCTGGTTTCTTAAGTGCCTGTAGCATTTTAAAGGCAAGGCGTATTCTTTCTGGACAACCTCTTCTCTTTCTACTTATCTATCTCACTCACGTGTGCCTGAAAACTACAACCTGGTGTGGCATTGTGGTGCCAGTGATCAGGCATGTTCTTACCACAAATCCTACATCCTAATCCTTGACCCTCTCCCCTTTTTCTAGGCCCATCAAATGACTCAGACACTAGTGCCAGGCAGAGTGAAGACGAAAGCCTCGATAATGATGCAGTGTTACTCACTGTTACTGGACTAAGCACCAGCACAGAATTTGGCATCTTGTATGACTTAGATAATGAGCTTGAGAGAAGTGCACTGGGAGATTCATTAAGCACAAGTGAGCAGGAGCAGGTGAAAGTGGCAAGGAAGGCCAAAGCAAAAACTAACTGGAGTGCCAGCTCACGGACTGGCCCTGCAGAAAGAGACAGATATGCAGATTTCTGGGTCCCAGAATTTTAAAAAAATGATTGATTTCTGAGCAACTGCTATTGTTGAAGGCTCTGGACTGCCTGCAACAGAGCCTCCAAAACAACTCGGACATTACGGTGGAGCCCACTACCCACCTCTGTGGCATGGCATTGATGCTCTGCAGTCAACCATGGAGCAGGTGGTTGGCTCGAAGGCAGTTGCAGTTGAGCTCTTCTGCAGGGGTCTGTGACATATAATAGCATTTCTCAGGGATGGTCATACTGGAGCCACACAGGCTGTGGGTTCCACCATCTCCTCCACCTTGGAGCCTGCTAGCTCAAATGGATAAGGACTTCACTCAGCTCAGTGATCTCCTACAGTGTGCTCTCCTGAAAATCACAGGAAGTGCTGAGCTGCATCCCAGTAGCGGGGAGTCAACTGTGGAATGGGAACTGAGAAGGTGCCACCTCTCCCAATGGTTACACATCTGTGTCTTGGAAGTACCCCCATGATTATACATTTGCAATGCCGAAAGTCTCAATACAGAGCTTACAATTGCAAATAATAAACTTTAAAGGACAAGTTACCAACAAGCTAATACAATAAAATGGATTCAAAAGCTCCTGCAAGGTGATATCCAAGTATCCAAAAACGCCATACAGCAAAGAGCAGCTGAGGAATCCTTTAAATAACATTTGAAATGTTCACTTAACATCTTCTACTGCTCAGGGCTCATTTCAGATGGGAAATCCATCCATCAGGAAATCCCGCCCCAGTGAATTGGGCGACTTCCAGAACCGAACTGAGCAGGACCAATTCGCATACGATTTTCCTCCCGCTACCACTCTGTTTTCAGGTGCAAACGGGACAGTACGGTCACCCTTCATGTTTCCGTCTACACAGCCCCACTCGATACACATTTGCAGAAAATTAATTTCATCAGCTAAGTAACCAGAAATCCCAAACAATTGCTTAATCAATTATTGAAACAAATCCTTTTGAATTTAGGATTAAAAATTACCATCAGCTTCTTTAATTAAATTGCTATGAGCAAAGCCGCACATCTGTGACAGATGCCCTGAATTCATTAAAATTTAGAAATCACTTTTGGTAAAAGCAATAGCTGGGTCCAAGCACTGTCTTATTCAAATAAGAGAAATTAATTTACCCCCGAAAACGGGCGCAGGGATTGCGATGGGCCAGCAACCCGCGCTGCTCAGAGGACTGCAGGCAGCACATGAACTTCGAGCTGCCTGCTCATTTCCACGATTGTGCCAGTCAGCCCATCGCTGAACACGCTGCTGAGTGGCTGAACGCTCAGCAGGAGGCCTAAGTTCATGAAAGGCTAACACCAATTAAAGCTAGCCTGCACTACTTAAAGGCAGTTTGCACCTCTTAAAGGGGAGGTGCATGCTGCCTGCAGCACTGGAGGCCTTGGTGCAGGAGGTCCATATGAGGAGATAGGTTCTCTTTCCACAGGGGGCCAGGAGGCCCTCCAGGCAACAGAGCAAAGTACAATGGGAGCGGATAGCCGCTGTGGTGAATGCCAGCAGTGCAGCCACGAAGACCTGGACGCAATGCAGGAAGAAGCTTAATGACCTCACACGAGTGGTCAAGGTCAGTGAATTCATCTTCAAATGCCATATCCCACAATCTGCACTACTAGCCTCACACACTGCTCAATTCACCACACCCCCATCAGTCACCTAGCAACAATCTCGATCAATCATGACTCATACCTCACATTCACATGCTTCATCTCACCCTCACACACTTGGCACTGCTGCAAGCCTCACAACTTGCACACACTATCAGCGATTCAACTATGACTATGGAGAAGGACGATGTAGACATAGAAATCGGGCAGGGGGACTGTGATATACTTGAACATATTAGCATCGAGAGGGAGGAGGTACTAGCGGTTTTAGCAGGCTTAAAAGTGGATAAATCCCCAGGCCCGGACGAGATGTATCCCAGGCTGCTATTTGAGGCAAAGGAGGAGATTGCAGGGCTCTGACACAAATTTTCAAAACCTCTCTGGCCACAGGGGATGTGCCAGAGGACTGGAGAACAGCTAACGTAGTACCATTATTCAAGAAGGGTAGTAGGGATAAACCAGGGAATTACAGGCTAGTGAGCCTAACATCAGTGGTAGGGAAATTATTGGAAAAAATTCTGAGGGACAGAATTAGTCTCCACTTGGAGAGGTAAGCATTAATCAGGGATAGTCAGAATTTTTCGAGGGGGTGACTAGGTGTGTGGATGAGGGTAGTGCAGTGGATGTGGTATACATGGATTTCAGTAAGGCTTTCGATAAAGTCCCGCACAGGAGACTGGTCAAGAAGGTAAAAGCCCATGGGATCCAGGGTGCCTTGGCACATTGGATCCAAAACTGGCTTAGTGGCAGAAGGCAGAGGGTGATGGTCGAAGGTTGTTTTTGTAACTGGAAGCCTGTGTCCAGTGGGGTACCGCAGTGCTCGGTCCCTTGCTGTTTGTGGTCTACATTAATGATTTGGATGTGAATGTAAAAGGTATGATCAGTAAGTTCGCAGATGACACGAAAATTGGTGGGGTGGTAAATAGCGAGGAGGATAGCCTCAGTCTGCAGGACGATATAGATGGGTTGGTCAGATGGGCAGAACAGTGGCTAATGGAATTTAACACTGAAAAGTGTGAGGTGATGCATTTTGGAGGGACTAACAAGGCAAGGGAATACACAATGAATGGTAAGACCCTAGGAAAGACAGAGGATCAGAGGGACCTTGGTGTGCATAGATCCCTGAAGGCAGCAGAACAGGTGGATAAGATGGTTAAAAAGGCATATGGGATACTTGCCTTCATTAGCCGAGGCATAGAATATAAGAGCAGAGAGGTTATGATGGAGCTGTACAAAACGCTGGTTAGGCCACAGCTGGAATACTGTGTGCAGTTCTGGTCGCCACACTATAAGAAGGATGTGATTGCTTTGGAGAGGGTGCAGAGGAGATTCACCAGGATGTTAACTGGGCTGGAGCGCTTCAGCTATGAAGAAAGACTGGACAGGCTGGGTTGTTTTCCTTGGAGCAGAGAAGGCTGAGGGGGGACCTGATTGAGGTGTACAAAATTATGAGGGGCATAGATAGGGAAGATAGAAAGGAACTTTTTCCCTTAGTAGAAGGGTCAATAACAAGGGGGCATAGATTCAAGGTAAGGGGCAGGAGGTTTAGAGGGGACTTGAGGAAGAACTTTTTCACCCAGAGGGTGGTTGGAATCTGGAACTCACTGCCTGAAAGGGTGGTAGAGGCAGGAACCCTCACAACATTCAAGAAGCATTTGGATGAGCACTTGAAATGCCATAGCATACAAGGCTACGGACCAAATGCTGGAAAATGGGATTAGATTAGACAGGGCTTGATGGCCGGCGCGGACGCGATGGGCCGAAGGGCCTCTTTCTGTGCTGTATAACTCTATGGCCTAGAAATTGAGTGGGGTTAGCGCCCAATTAGAGGCGCGAGAGGGCCTTGCGCCGGAATTATAGCCGCTTCGGAAATTGATTTGGGCCCTACCATCGGCGTTAGCCGGTAGCGCTGCGCCGGCACCGATGACGTCATCGGTGTGCGCAGCGTCCCGGTTGCCGTGGTAACGCGGCCGGACGCCGAAATTCAGTTGCGGCCGCCTCGCCCGTGGCAGCCGCAACCAACGATTTTTCAAAAGTTTCTTGCTGGACTTAGCGCCGGCGCATTAAGGTGGCGCGGCGGCCGGCCGCTTTCCCGGCGGCCGCCTGCCCGCACCTCCCTCCCCGGACTCCTCCACCACCCCCCCGCGGCACAGATGTGTGTGGGCCTCGAGCCCGGCACTTCTCCGAGGTGCCGGGCTCATTTTTCGTGTGATTCCACCGGCCAGCGGTCGGCTGCAGGCAGCTCCTCCTTAACAGAAGGAGGAGGCCTGCAGTACCCCAGCCTGCCGCACCGCATCGGGTGCCGCAGCGGGGGATTAGCGCCGCAATCCTGCATTCAGCGCCCATTGCGAGGCGCTGACACCCTCCATTAGCGCCCGCAGACGTCTGGGCGCGGCGCAGCTGAATTTTTGGCGGGCGCAGCGGCAATTAACGCTGGCGCTAAATTTCGGGCGCTACAGCCCTGGCGGAGGCAAACTCAATTTCTAGGCCTATGACTCTATGACAGGCACATGGCCGGCATGTAAACAGTAAGCGGGTAGTAAGAAGCGGGGTGGGGGCCTATTAGCGACAAAGAAGGTGTTATATGTTTAGAAGTGCAGGGAAAGGCTAGGATACTTAATGAGTACTTTGTATCGGTGTTTACTAAGGAGGTGGATGCTGACAAAATATCGGTAGCAGTGGAAAAGGGAGAAGCAATGGAAGGGGTGAAAATTGATAGACAGGATGTACTAGAAAGACTGGGTATGCTTCGAGTGGATAAGTCGCCTGGTCCAGCTGGCTTGCATCCCAGATTGCTAAGGAAATTGGGGGAGGAGATAGCGGAAGGGCTTGCCATAATTTTCCAAACTTCCCTAGATGCGGGGGAGGTGCCTGAGGATTGGAAAGTGGCAAATGTGACACCGTTGTTCAAGAAAGGGTGTAAAGACAGTCCTAGTAACTACAGGCTGGTCAGTTTAACATCAGTGGTGGGTAAAGTTTTAGAAACAATAATCAAGGAAAAAATGAGAGAATTGGAGAAGTTTAAGCTAATTAAGGAGAGCCAACACGGATTTGTCAAAAGCAGATCATGTTTGACTAATCTAATTTAATTTTTTGATGAAGTAACGGAGGATCGATGAAGGGAATGCAATGGATGTTGTCTACATGGATTTTAGGAAGGCGATTGACAAAGTACCACATAGAAGGCTGGTGAACAAAATTGAGGCTCATGGAATAGGTGGGTCAGTGGCAGCTTGGATAAGGAGTTGGCTTAAGGACAGAAAACAGCGAGTTATGGTAATGGCTGCTTTTGAGACTGGAGGATGGTAGACAGTGGTGTTCCCCAAGGGTCAGTGCTGGGGCCACTGCTTTTTTTGTATCTATCTATCTATCTATCTTTCTTATATATATATATAATAAAGCGGTCGATCTGTCTGTCATTCCGTCTGTCTGTCTGTCTGTCTGTATTGTATAAACTCGAAAGTTATAGAACGTACCTACATGTGTGTTACATCGAAAGAAAGCTTACGATTCCAGAACCGTCATAAGCATATTTACGTTTCAGCCAGACAAAAATTGCACCCGCGGTATCCAAAAAACGTTCAACATTCCGCTCATTACCCGCTCATTAGCATCGAGTGATGTCGAGGTCGACCAATCGTACAGTCGAGCGACCCGAAGGTCGACCAATCGCTGCGTGGCAGGGGCGGGTTCCTGGCGCTTGCGGGCGAGCCCTCCTAGAGTCGAGTGACGGGACGATTGACCAATCCTACGCTTCGGTGACCTGACGGTCGACCAATCGGTGCGTGTGTGGGCGGGCCTTATCGTTCTGAACCGAGGTGAGTCGCCGCCATCTTGATTCCAAACTTTTCATTTCTTTTTCCCGCTTTCTGCGTCTTTAAAAAAAAACTTGCTTTTAAAACACATAGGCCTAGAAATTCATTGTAGCCACTTTTGGGGCGTTAAAGTCGGGCGGCCGCTAAAGTTTGCGCCCGCCGCCAAATCGAGGCCACTTCTGCGATATTCATTAGCTTCGCCCTAAGAGTTTGCTCGAGCGCTAAAACTGGTGCTGGACGCCTCTCTTTAGGCGCTAAGCTGGAGGTGCTGAGCGAAAGCGCCCAGGCCAGGCGCAGCGCAGGTGCGGCCATCTCGTGATTGACAGCAGACACCCTGGCGCCGGCCAGCTCTTAAGGGGGTAGGGTCGACTTTGTCTGCTGCCACGCCCTGGATAGTGGAGCCCTCCAGCTAGGCCTGAACACTGCTGCTGGACCCAAATAGCGCCTGAAGCCATGCAGAGGGCCCGTGAACGAGCGCAGCACTTCTCAGAGCGTGATCTGAGTGTGCTGGTTGGTGGTGTGGAGAAGAGGCGCCATATTTTGTACCCGGACAATGGCAGGAAGGCGCCGGTCCACGCCTACCGGAGAGCCTGGAGGCATGTCGCCAGCAAGGTGTCAGCCAACAGCGAGGTCCCCAGGACCGGTGTCCAATGCTGCAAAAAGTTTAATGACCTCACGCGGATTGTCAGGGTGAGTACCCTTTCCAGTGACCTCCTCATTCTTGCATGTGCACCTCACATTATGGGCAAAGGGACCTGAAAGCCCTAATGGCCAGCCCTCATCCAGCAGCTATGGAACAGGCATGAACATCAATTGCACATTCTGCACTTAACACACTGGCCAAGCTATTCCACCATGGGAGGCAGTGCACACAAGATCAGGGCGACACACTGGCCAGGCTATTCCACCATGGGAGGCAGTGCACACAAGATCAGGGCGACACACTGTACTTAGAGGCCGTCCTTTCTCTTGCAGGCCAAGCTGGCTAATAATAGGAAGAGCCGGACTGCGACCGGGGGAGGCCGACCCCAGATCCAGCCGCTCACCGAGCTTCAACATCGCGTGGAGCGCATCATGGGTGCCCGGGTGATTGGCCCCGTTGCATGTGGAGATGCCGACCCTGTTCTGGGCACCAATGGTAAGGACATCAACGTTTGGACCTCTCTCGTCCCACTTGCGCATCAGATCTACATCCTTTGCCACTGTCCGACCAATGCGCTGAATGCCACCACTCATGCATCCCTCGCTGACGCCCTCTCCTCACTCTAAAGCTACTCTTGTGCCTTCCTGCTTTCAGATGGTGAGGAGGAGGTCCCTGAACTTGCCAGTGACAGCCCCTCAGAGGAGGAGGAGGAGGAGGAGCAAGGCGGCCCATCAGGGGAACCCTCAGCCGTGGCAACCCATGCCAATGTAGGGGACACGTCTTCCCTGGAGGGGAGCATCGCGGAAGTGTCGGAGGGGAGGGGAGCTCATGGGACCTGCGGCCTGCAGAAATGCGGGAGGGGGGTGCCAGCTCGGCGGCCTTCTCCCCAGAGGGGGGAAGGGTCGGAGGGGAGTCCAATTGCTGGGTCTAGCAATTGCTATGTTGCTATGAAAGCAGTGCAACGACATACCCACTGGGTGTTCCACTGTCCCTGATCATGATGGATGGGGCCACTGGTTCTATACTTCATGGGTCAAGAATATTTGTACCTAGCCTGCTGTTCACTCTAACTTCTCAAGGTCCAATACAGCAATTCCCAAACACAATTGGGTTACAATGTCCTCTTCTTCTGCTTGTTCTTTTTAATTTTTTTCTCACTTGTTCTTTGTCTTTTTGTTCCACTCTGTTTTCCTCTCTTTATTTATCCTTCTGTCTGTATTTCGTTTGACTCCAATTCTCCCTAGTTCCTTCTCCGTCTTTCGCTCTCTTTTTTTCTCTATCCATTTCTTTTATTGGTGCAGGAGATAAGCTATTGGGCACAACATTCACAAAGTCCCAGATGCGACATTGATATCACCGTGTCGTTATTAGATAGACGTTCCAGTAATTTATGGTGCAAATACAGTGCGATGTCAATGGCGAGTGTAAAAGTCCAATTAACGTAGTTCGCCGCCAAATGCGTCATTGCAGCAATTTCTGGCCCATTATTTGTAACAAAGCCAGCACGACACAGTGGTGTTCTAAAATGCTGTGTCATGCAGTGATAGGACAGGGGTTTTCACCTGTAGTTCTAAGCACTGACCATGTCACCAGGCAAATTCAAGGAAAGGAATCGCAAGGCACCAGTAGAGTTGTGAAAGACCAGGAGTGTGGAGTTTAGGCTCAGGGAGCGTTCAGAATTGAGGTGCACTTGTACAAGAGTGCTTTGCCCCCTAAAATTAATAGTTGTGCAAAGTAAAAGGAGTTTGATTCTTGTGAGAATTTGGAGCTAGTGGTAATTCAGCCCATCGCTATCCACATTTTGTAAGTTAGACACAAAGGGATGGCAGTGCAGGAATCACTGTGATGTGAGTGGAGTGTAATATGTGGGCCATCATGGATTCTCAGTGTATTCAGGGACAGCATATTTGCATCATCAGAAAATTGAGTCGCTGGATCAGAGGATCTCTGTGCTCAAGTAATTCTCCAATATTAGAGGATAAGGAGTTTCTGTGTTGTACTCTCCAGAATGTGATCACCCAAGAGGCTGTTTTAGACACTTGAAGATACAGGAATAATGTAGAGAGAGAGAAGTAGGTAGCTATCCACAGAGGCAACAGAGTGAACCGGGACTCAGGTGCAGGGAACCCCTGAGTTAGTGGAACGGTCCATTAGATGCTTAGTGTTGAACAGGTACAAGGTGGACACTGACTGTGACTGAGAGGAGGATAGTCATGAGCTGGAATTGCTTACTCTCAACATCTCTTCGTACATTTGGTCTGAGCAAATCCAGACGAGATCTCAACCTTCGGTTAAAGAACATCATGGCCGGGGCCTGGTTGGTGACTGCATGTGTCGCATTTCTGTAGGCTAACAGGAAATTGTCCACCTTATGCTGCAGTGGAATGTCGTCATCGCACATGGCCTTTACTGCTTTTTTAAAGGTTTGTACGAACCTCTCAGCCAATCCATTTGTGGCTGGATGATACGGGGCGAATGTGTAATGCCTTACCCCATTCCTTTTCATAAATCTTCAAAACTCTTCGGACACAAACTGTGGTCCGTTATCAGAGCAAATCTGCTCTGGCAAGCCGTTCCTGGCAAAAATGGTCCGTAGGACTGCAATAGTTTTCTCCGTGGTGGTGGAGGACATTTTGATCACCTCAGGCCATTTCGAGTGCGCATCCACGGCTATTAAAAACATTGAGTCCATGAATGGACCAGCAAAATCAATATGCACCCGTTGCCATGGAGATGAGGGCCACTCCCATGGGTGTAGAGGGGCACGTGGTGGTGCATTTTGGACCTTCTGGCATCCTGAGCAGCTCTTGGTCAGGTCCTCGATTTGTTGATCGATCCCCGGCCACCACACATAAGACCTAGCAAGGCTTTTCATTTTCACCCCTCCCAGATGACCTTCGTGAACCTCATTGAGCACTCTCTCCCTTAACTTGGGTGGAATTACCACTCGGGATCCACACATCAAGGTCCCCTGGCATACTGACAGCTGTTCTCTTCTGGATGAGAATGCTGGCAACAGTGAGTCGCCATGTGCTGGCCACCCCTTCACCGTCAAATCATATACCCGAGACAGTGTCGGGTCATTTCGGGTCTCCTTCTCTATACCAGCGTTAGTTACTGGCAAGCATTCAATTATAGTCAAATGAAATATTTCGACAGGATCCACTGCTGGTGCTTCCTCCACAGTAGGCAGTGGCAGGCGTGATAGCCCATCAGCATTTCCATGCTGTTTCGTGCCCTTATACTCGATTTCATATTGGTGCGCCCCTAGAAAAAGGGACCATCTTTGTAGCCGTTGCGCAGTCATCACCGGAACGCCCTTCTTTGGATTAAAGATGGAGACAAGTGGTTGGTGGTCAGTCAGCAAGGTGAACTTCTGCCCGTGCAGATAGTGATTGAACTTTTTCACTCCCCACACTAGGCTGAGGGCCTCCCTGTCAATCTGGGCGTAGTTACGCTCGGCTGAGGTTAGTGACTGAGACGCAAAGGCTACTGGCCTCTCCGAGCCATCCGGGAATTTGTGCGACAGCACCGCTCCAATGCCATAGGGTGATGCATCACACGCCAACCGAATTGGTAGTGCTGGGTTGAAATGAGCCAACATCTCTTTTGATGTGATCAATGCTTTGCTCTTCTGGAAAGCTCGTTTACATTTGTCACTCCACTTCCATGGTACCCCCATTTGCAGTAGGGTGTTCAGTGGGTGTAGTACGGTAGACAAATTCGGCAAGAACTTATGGTAGTAGTTCAGCAGCCCGAGGAACGACCTCAGTTGTGGCACATTTTCCGGTGCTGGACCCTTGACTACTACCTCGATCTTTTCAGGGGACTTATGCAACCCCTCTTTATCAATAACGTGGCCAATACGAGATCTGCTTCTGGAAAAACTCACATTTGTGGCGATTAGCTCGGAGCCCATATTCCTTCAATCTAGTGAGCACCTGCTCCAGGTTGGCGAGGTGATCACTGTCATTTTCGCCCGTGACCAGGATGTCATCCAAATAACACTGGGTCCCTGGAATCCCTTGCAGGACTTGTTCCATTGCCCTTTGCCAAATAGCCGGAGCTGATGCTACCCCGAACACCAGCCGGTTGTATTGGTAGAGACCTTTATGAGTGTTGATCGTGAGGTACTGTTTCGAGGCTTCTTCTACCTCCATTTGCAGGTACGCCTGGGCCAGATCAATCTTAGTGAAGCGTTTCCCTCCAGATAGCGAGGCGAAAATATCTTCAAACCGCGGAAGCGGATATTGTACAGTGTGAAGGACTGGGTTCACTGTCACCTTAAAGTCCCCACAGATGCGAACCTTCTTTGGTTCCCCAGGCGTATTACTCAACGACCTCTTCATTACAGGAACGATGGGTGTAGCCCACTCGCTCCAGTCCACTTTGGACCGTACTCCTGAACGTTCCAAACCTTCCAGCTCTGCTGCGATGGCTGGGCGGATCGCATAAGGTACCGGTCTGGCCTTAAAAAACTTTGGGCTTGCATTTTCCTCTATTTTGATCATCGCGGTTATGCCTTTTAGTGTTCCGAGTCCCTGCTGGAACACTTCTTGTGCGTCAGTTAGCATTTTTGACAGTCGTCCAGGTGTGACGTCATCATCCTTTTTGGCATCTACAGTCAGTGCTTGTATGGAATGCCAATCTAGCTGTATCTTCCGGGTCCATTCACGCCCTAGTAGTGGTGGTCCTCCATCTGGCAATACATATCGGTCCATTTTTGGTGTTTCCTTGCCGTTATATATAATGTTCACCCTTATTTTTCCTTTGGGGTAGACTTTTTGCCCCGTGTACGTCTTCAAGACAACCTTTGTATCTCTCAAGGGTATATGTGAGAATAGCCGCTTGTAGTCCCTTCGGTTTATGACTGTTAGGGCTGATCCTGTGTCCAATTCCATTTTCACTTGGACTCCTGCTATCTTGAGCGTGACCCAGATAGTTTGGTGATCCTCCGTTTTGATCACATTATGTAGTTTCAGACAACCCAGCTCCTTGCTTCCGGAGTCTGTATCACTTTTCTGTTCGTCTGAGCTCTCCGTCACCTTATGTACCTTCTTGTACTTCTCCCATGGAGATTTCTTGCTGCTGGTTTTCTTTCCCGACCTGCAGACTCTTGCTATGTGTCCTACTTTTCCACACTGTCTGCACACTTTGTCCTTGAACCAGCAATCATTATGGTCGTGTGTTGTTCTGCCGCAGCGATAGCACTTCACTGTTCCGTATGACATTTCGTTTGTGCCATATTCTTGCGGTCTCCATTGTATCTCTGCAGCGCCCCATGCGGCTGCTTCGTGTGATACTGCAATGCTGAAAGCCTTGTCCAGCATAAGATCCTTTTCTGATAGAAGCCGTTTCTGGGTTCCTTCACTTTGAAGCCCACACACAAACTTGTCCCTTAAAGTATCTGCTAGTCCCGTTCCAAACTGGCAGTGTTTCAATAGCTTGCGCAGTTCCGTTAAATACTCAGCATTACTTTCATCTTTATGCTGGTTCCTTTTGTGAAACTTAAATCTTTCTGCTATCAGCAGCGGTGTGGGGTTGAAGTGGTCCTGTAGGATTGACACTATGTTTTCAAAATCCTTTTCTACTGGCTTCTCTGGGGTTACTAGGTTTCGTAGTAAGCCATACGTTTTTGCACCCATTGAATTCAACAATACCAGTGCTTTCTTGTCATCTGGTATTTCATTCGCCTTGCAGTATACTTCTATGCGTTCGACATATGTCGTCCAATCTTCGGCTTCATTGTCGAACGCTGTGATACTGCCACTCTTCGGCATTTTTGGGTGTGGTTAGACTGGCTTAAAATGGCGTCTCCCGCGCTTTCCTTTCTTCCCCGCTGCGGTTTAAAATGGCGTCTCCCGCGCTTTCCTTTCTTCCCCGCTGCGGCTTAAAATGGCGTCTCCCGCGCTGCTGCCAACGCCGCTCTCGGCGGTCCTCGTGGCAAATGGCGACGCCCTGTGGGTTTCGTGCGCTGCTTCTGCGCTGCTGCCAATGCCGCTCTCTGCGGTCCTCGTGGCAATGGCAGCGCCTCGCGTTTTACTGCGCGCCTCTCTCCCCCATTGACACTGCTCGGCCCTTGAACACCGGCTGCACTCTGCTCTCTCTCGTCTCTCTCCCCGTTGACGCCGCTCGGTCCTGAACACCGGCTGTGCCCTGTGCGCTCTGCCCTCTCTCTCTCCCCCGTCGACACTGCTCGGCCTTTTTCTGTGCCGCTCGGTCGGGCTCTAGCCGCCGCTGTCCGGGAAGGGTCTGCGCAGTACCTGTTGCCAGCCCGTTTCGCTGGACCACCATGACTGGAAAGCCAAGCCTGGCTCTCGACAGCCTCCTCTGCGATGCTCAAATCTCCGCTGGATAACTGGGCGGTTGCCCGTGGTCGACGCCCGTGCTTCTGGACTTGACCTCCTTCCACTGTTCTCCAGGAGCGAATCCCTGGGAGGTGATGCAGAGTTGCAGGTAGGTTCGAATCTGCGTCGTCGCCAATGTTAGATCCGTGTATCTTAATGTTGTGTCCTTCAATAATCAGACAACAGACTGCAGGGAACGATTCAACAGGTGTTTACTGAATGAGGGTTACTCTAGAACTAACTGTACAGATCACTACTCAGGGTTTATATACAGGTGTGGTCACTGCCGGTACTACAGTATACAGGAGCTGTAAAAAGTAGTTCTCTCCCTTAAGGTATATTATACATTACATACATTACAGAGGTGAAAATGGAGATTAGAAGGATTAAAAGGGAATGTGAAAAAAAACTAAGGCCTCGATTTTAATAGCCCTGAGGAGGCAGGTCTGTAGTGAAAATCAGAAAAAATGGCTTCAGACACCCATCCTGCCCCCACCCGATTTTCGTGAGTGCCTGTTCAGCTGCTCCCAAACTGACCCGACTGGAACTGGTGAGACAGGTAGTTAAGGCAGTTAAGAGCCTGTTAACTGCCTTGCTAATCCTGATAGTGGATAGTGGTTTCCCATTTTCGTGCTTCTGGCTCTTGTTTCTCGTCTTGTCAGAAACAGGCCTGGTTCAAGGAGATGAGTTGCTGGAGGACATGATTTGTATGCATTGGTGGAGCTCTTTAAAAGTGCCCCTGAAACATGACTGACATTCAAATGCAACAACTTTGCTGTTGTAGGTATGGGATAAGATTTTGCACATCTACTGACCTTGTGACTGTACAAGCTGACACCCATCTGCAGTGGAATAATTTCAGGCCACTTCCACTGTGCGCTTGCAAGCTTGTTGCCTCAAATGAAATCTATAGCAAGGGGATGGGAAACATTTATACCCTCTCATCCTGGTCCTCATAATCGGAGGAGTAGCAGCCACGTGGCACAGCACAGATCTTCCTGGGAAGAGGAGGAGGAGGAGGAGGACGAGGGGCGCCTTGCATGTCCTGTTGTGACAAATACAGCATCCCTCTGGTTCACTGCTGACCGTCAACTAGGGTATGCACACTGCCATGCCACATTAGCATAAGCTTACTCTTCAACCATATGGCTCTGTAATTGTTGGTGACATTTGTCCAACGTCATACATCATCTCTGCTATACCCGGTTATTTCCTATGACTTTCACCATCAGCATTACAAAAGCAAGTCGCCCTGAGCTCTCAATGCGCTTTTGCCATTTCCATGAACACAAAGGCCACACAATCAACTGCTTGCCATAATTTCTCTTTTACACATGACAAAAGGATCATAAACCAAGAGCAGTCAGAAAAAAGACAAAATACCCACGTGAGTCATCTTGTGACTATATGTGCTTAATCTTTCTCTTACATGTGCTTCTACGTGGTGCTTCCCCTGTGGTTTCAGTAGATGTAGAGGCGTCCTCTGGGTTTGGGAGCCTGGGAGGGCTCTTCAACAGTCTACTCTTCCTGCGGCTGTACAGGGGCTGAAACGGACATCTCAGTTGTCTCCGCAAAGTGGGTCTCTGACCGAGGGCTCCGCCGTGGCATGGTCGTGTAAGCACTTTGAGAGGAGCCCACACTTCCTTCTGTCCTGCCAACAACATCCCTCTCATGGGTCAGCCGCAGCTCAGTGCTGGCAAGTGGCTGGAGAGCACCTTGCTGCACATCAGGGGGACCATGAGGACTCTTATCTGCACCGGCAGTCCTTATCACAAGGACGTCTATGAAGCTCTGGTCTCTCTGCTCAATA
Source organism: Somniosus microcephalus (assembly GCF_052327205.1). Taxonomy (NCBI): domain Eukaryota; kingdom Metazoa; phylum Chordata; class Chondrichthyes; order Squaliformes; family Somniosidae; genus Somniosus; species Somniosus microcephalus. The sequence goes on from NC_140992.1 coordinate 170,149,413, forward strand.
GCTGCCCATCACTCCTCCAAAGATGACATTCTATTTTGGACAGTCACTATGTTTTCCTGACTCTGGCGACTTATTTCCTCCATAGCCGTAGCCATCCTTTCCACGGAGGTTGCCATCTTAATCCATGGTGGTGCGTTCATGCGCCATTGCCCCCACCACGGCAGTGCTGATGTTCGAGATAGACTCCTCCATTCTATCCACACTCGCACTAACCCTGGAGACAAACCCTTCCAGAGACTCCTGCATTTCCCGAGACGCTCTTTTTCTGGATGGTCCCGGAGGCACAACGTCTACATGCAGCTCAGCAGAGCTAGGAGAGTCCTGCGACCTCCGCCGAGGACTCACCACTGCTGTTGCTGTCTCCACCATCTGCTGATGCTCACTTGTGCACTGTGATAGAACAGGTGGCAACACTACTCTAACTCACGAGGGCCCCACCGAGGTGTGCGTTGCTGCGCTGGTGCTGGGTGTGCTGAGTCCTGGTGACACTGCTCCCTCAGAGGCTTCAGGTTCCTCGGAGGAGTAGTACAGCTCTTCGTCCTGGATCATGGGGAGGGGGGTGCGCGATGGTCCTGTGGGAGAGTAAACGCATCATTTAGACATCTGGGGCTGGATTTTGCCATTGGTGGCAGGTTGGGGGCAGGTCAGGTGGTCGGCGGGTCCTGAACCCGCCTCCGCTGTCAGGCGGGCTTTTTTTTTTTAGCTATTTTGCCCTAATTGGCCAATTGATTCCCAGCGTGTGCGCACCCCTGGCCCAATTAGTTTTTTGGGCCTGAAACTCGCCTCTGGTGAAGTCATTTCTCCAGCTGCATTTAAGGGCTCCAAGCAGCCTTGGTTCATTTTCAGCTATACGCTCGTGATTGCTTCTCTTCATAATAGTTTTTGGAGCTAGTGGAATGTCGACTGCAAGGCCCAAGGCCTCACCATGCTTTAATGATGATTCACTCCATGCTCCGGTGGAGGGAGCCAGAGCACAAAAGGAGGTGCTGTTTCCATTCTCTGGGAGGAATAAACCTCCCCAGCAGACCAAAGCTGTGTGGCTGCAAGTTGCCCAGGTGGTCAGTTCCAGATCGATGTGCAGCAGAACCTGGCTGTAGTGCCAAAAGAGGTACAATGACCTTGTCCAAACAGGCAAAGTGAGTATACCATCACCTTTACCCTCATTCTGCTCCCCATCTCCTCTCAGCACCATCACTCTGCATTGTCAACCTACTCTTACACATCCCATTTTACCCTTACATCCCTTGCACCCTTAACCATTCCCTCTCTCTCTATGTGCACAAACACTTAACTATTCAACTATGCTGCCCTCACAATCCCTATCACTGTTATGCTATGACAACAACTAACACCACACAGGGAGGGCCCTTAGTATTGGGACCTCACTCCGTCTGTGTGTCCTTCTAAGCATCTATGCTATGGATTATCTACACTCACTTCATCATTCTCACTCAAACTCCACTTGTGTCCTTCATTGCAGGAAAAGAGAGCCCACAATAAGAGGGAATGGGCGAAGACAGGAGGAGGGCTACCCTAAATAGCCCATCAGCGCAGAGGAGGTGGCGAGGAGGATGTGGAAGTGGGGGACGGACAGATGGGCACGTCAGAGCAAGCTGGTAACAGAATCGTTTTGCATCTCTCATTGACATTGCATGAGTGACTGATATGGCTTCTGATGCTCAAACAGATTGACTTATGATCTCTGCACTATTCCATGTGCATGCTACGTTTATATCACATGTCTAACTCATGCCATTACTCCCCCACAGGACCATCGACAGCCCCCCTTCCCACTGTCCAGGAGGGAGAGGCTGAGCCGGAAGACTCCTCAGGGGAACCTGCAACCTCTGAGGGCGCAGCGTCAGCAGAATTAAGCACACCCAGCACCAGCGCAGATACGCACACGTCGGTGGGACCTTCGGGACATAAGAGTAGTGTTGTCACCTGGTGTATCACAGCTCACAAGTGAGCATCAGCAGATGGTGGAGACAGGGACAGCAGTGGAGAGTCCTCGTCAGAGGCTGCAGGGCGCTCCCAGCTCGGCTCAGCTGCATGTTGACTCTGTGCCTCCGGCTCCATCCAGAAGGACAGCCGGTGCTGGAACTCCAGGAACAGGTGCAGGAGTCTCTGGCAGATTTGGTCTCCAGGGTCACTGGGAGTGTGGAGTGGATGGAGGAGTCCAACGCTAACATGAGCAGAGCCTTTGTGGAGGCATTGACGCATGAACACATCACCGCGGAAAGGATGGCAACCTCCGTGGAAAGGATGGCACCTCCATGGAAAAGATGGCTACGGTCGAGGAGAGGATGGCCATGGAGGAGCTAAGTTACCAGAGTGTGGAAAACATGGTGAATGTTCAGAATAGACTGACATTTCTGGAGGAGCGATGGACAGCTATTGATCAGAGAAACCGGACCTTCAAGGTGCTGTCAAGCCACTAAAGTGGGGCTGATCCATGAGAGTGAAGTTGGTGGCAGACATCAAGGAAGTGGGGGCTCTTCTCCAAGCGCTCACACTCCCATGCCACTATGGAGCCCTCGGTCAGAGCCCCACCAGAGTCCTCACTCAACTGAGATGGGCGTCTCAGCCCCTGCACAGCCGCAGGAGGAGCAGACTGTTGGCGAGCCCTCACAGGCTCGCAACCACAGAGGACGCCCGCCAAAGGTGTCGAAGCAGGAGCAGCATGAGAGTCAGCAAGGGGCCTCCACATCTGCTGAAGCCACAGGGGAAGCACCACGTAAGAGCATGCATAAGAGGAAGATAAAGCACAAGTAGTCACAAGGGTAGTCACTTGAGTGTTCTGTTGTGTTTAATTGTTAAATGCCATCCTTTAGTCAATGTATTAAAATGATGAAGTTTGGCAAACTGTTGAAGTTCTGGACTCTCTAATTTTGGAAATGGAAGTTCCACATTGAGGGCTTAGGGCAAATTGTATTTGTCATGATGGTGGTCAGAGTGATAGGAAGCCACAGGTTCTTGTCCATTGTCTATGATGTGGTAAGAAGGTGCCAGGCACATGTGTTTGAATGGGCAACTTAAGCAAATCTGGCCAAGATGAATGCAACCCTTGCATCCCAGGCAGTAATGTGCTCGCGTGCTACTGCAGCTGGGTGATGCGCATCCTCAAGGTCTTCATTCTCGTTCGGGAGGAGCATAGAGCGGCGGTACAGTGAGTACTTAAACTCACTTTTGCGGGCTTTTTTTTTTTTTTACAGAGGCCTACCAATTTCACAGACCAGCGGCGGCGTTCCGGAGCCACGTCACGATTCAAAAAGTGACGCGGGCATGAGGAAGCAGCTGATTGGGTGAGTACGACCAGGTGAGTATTTATACTACTCTATAGTTTGACAGTTAAGATTAATAGTTTATAAAATTTAGAAGGTCTTAATTTTTGTGGTTAGAGTTTCTAAGGTCTCTGTTGTGTATTGGGGAGTGCTAGTAACCAAGGGCCCTTGAGTATATCATTTAATTGTAGTGTAATTAGTGGTATTGATTTGATATAAATTAATTTAAATTAATTAATGGGTAAGTCATGGCAGGACAGCTCAGCCCCGTGGCATGCTCCTCCTGCGCTATGTGGGAAATCAGGGACACTTCCTGCTGCTCTCTGCTCCTCTTGAATGAGAATGAAGACATTGGGGATGAATATCACCCAGCTGCAGCAGCACGCGAGCACATTGCTGCCCGGGATGCAAGGGATGCATTCATCTTGGCCAGATTTGCTTAAGTTGCCCATTCAAACACATGTGCCTGGCACCTTCTTACCACAGCATAGACAATGGACAAGAACCTGTGGCTTCCTATCACTCTGACCACCATCATGACAAATACAATTCACCCTAAGCCCTCAATGTGGAACTTACATTTCCAAAATTACAGAGTCCATAACCTCAACAGTTTGCGATGCTGAGGACATCGTGGACAGCACATTTAGGGAGTTGGTCACACCGCAGGTAAAGGCTGCACAGGCAGGAAGGGACTGGGTGACCACCAGGCAGAGTAGTAGGCGCAGGCAGGTAGTGCAGGGGTCCCCTGTGACCATCCCCATCTCAAACAGATATAGCACTTTGGATATTGTTGAGGGAGATGGCTTATCGGGGGGAAGGCAGCAGCAGCCAACTTCCTGGCACCATGGGTGGTTCTGCTGCACAGAACGGGAGCAAAAAGACTGGGAGAGCTATAGTGATAGGGGATTCTATTGTAAGGGGAATAGATAGGCGTTTCTGCGGCCGCAAACGATACTCCAGGATGGTATGTTGCCTCCCTGGTGCAAGTGTCAAGGATGTCTCGGGGCGGCTGCAGGGCATTCTGGAGGGGGAGGGTGAACAACCAGTTGTCGTGGTGCATATAGGTACCAACGATATAGGTAGAAAATGGGATGAGGTCCTAAAAGCTGAATATAGGGAGTTAGGAGGTAAATTAAAAAATAGGACTTCAAAGGTAGTAATCTCAGGATTGCTACCAGTGCCACGTGCTAGTCAGAGTAGAAATAGAAGGATATTTCAGATGAATACGTGGCTAGAGGAATGGTGCAAGGGGGAGGGATTCAAATTCCTGGGACATTGAACCGGTTTTGGAGGAGGTGGGACCAGTACAAACTGGACGGTATACATCTGGGCGGGACCGGGACCGATGTCCTAGGGGGAGTGTTTGCTAGTGCTATTGGGGAGGGTTTAAACTAAAATGGCAGGGGGTTGGGAACCTGTGCAGAGAGACAGAGGAAAGGGAAGCAAGGATAGAAACAAAAGACAGGAAAGAGAAAAGCAAAAGTGGAAGGCAGAGAAATCTAGGGTGTAAATCAAACAGGGCTACAGTAAATAATAATTCTAAAAGGACTAAGGGTGTTAAAAAAAAAAGCCTGAAGGCTTTGTGTCTTAATGCGAGGAGCATTCGTAATAAGGTGGATGAATTAGCTGCGCAAATAGATGTAAACAGATATGATGTAATTGGAATAATGGAGACATGGCTCCAGGGTGACCAAGGCTGAAAATTCAACATCCAGGGGTATTCAATATTCAGGAAGGACAGGCAAAAAGGAAAAGGAGGTGGGGTAGCATTACTGGTTAAAGAGATTAACACAATAGTAAGGAAGGATATTAGCTCTGATGATGTGGAATCTGTATGGGTAGAGCTGAGAAGTACCAAGGGGCAGAAAACGTTAGTGGGGGTTGTATACAGACCCCCAAACAGAAATGCTGAGGTTGGGGATGGCATTAAATGGGAAATTAGAGATGCGTGCAATAAGGGCACAGCAGTTATCATGGGTGACTTTAATCTACATATAGATTAACAATACTGCGGCGGAGGAATTCCTAGAGTGTATACGGGATGGTTTCCTGGACCAATATGTTGAGGAACCAACTAGAGATCAGGCCATATTAGACTGGGTATTATGTAATGAGAAAGGATTAATTAGCAATCTTGTTGTGCGAGGCCCCTTGGGGAGGAGCGATCATAATATGATAGAATTCTTCATTAAGATGGAGAGTGAAGTAGTTGACTCAGAGACTAGTGTGATGAATTTAAATAAAGGGAACTACGATGGTATGAGACGCGAGTTGGCTAGGATGGATTGGGGAACATTACTCAAAGGGCTGACAGTGGCTAGGCAATGGCAAACATTTAAAGATTGCATGGATGAACTACAGAATTTGTTCATCCCTGTTTGGCATAAAAATAAAACAAAAAAGTTGACTCAACCGTGGCTAACAAGGGAAATTAGGGATAGCATAAGATCCAAGGAGAGGACATATAAACTGGCCAGAAAAAGCAGCAAAACTGAGGATTGGGAGCATTTTAGGATTCAGCAAAGGAGGACAAAGGGATTAATTAAGAGGGGGGAAACAGAATGTGAGAGTAAGCTTGCAGGGAACATAAAAACTGACTGTAAAAGCTTCTATAGATATGTGAAGAGAAAAAGATTGGTGAAGTCAAGCGCAGGTCCCTTGTAGTCAGAATCAGGGGAATTTACAATGGAGGACAAAGAAATGGCTGACCAATTAAATACATACTTTGGTTTTGTCTTCACAAAGGAGGACACAAATGACCTTCCAGAGATTTCGGGGAACATAGAGTCTAATGAGAGGGAGGAATTGAATGAAATCCGTATTTGCAGGGAAATGGTGTTAGGGAAATTGACGGGATTGAAGGCCGATAAATCCCCAGGGCCTGATAATCTACATCCTAGGGTACTTAAGGAAGTGGCCCTAGAAATAGTAGATGCATTGCTGGTCATCTTCCAAAATTCTATAGACTCTGGAACAGTTCCATGGATTGGAGGGTAGCTAATGTAACCCCACTATTTAAAAAAGGTGGTAGAGAGAAAACGGGGAATTATAGACCGGTAAGCCTGACATCGGTAGTGGGGAAAATTCTAGAGTCCATTATAAAAGACGTAATACCAGAGCACTTGGAAAACAGTGACAGGATTGGACAAGGTCAACATGGATTTACAAAAGGTAAATCATGCTTGACTAATCTACTGGACTTTTTTGAGGGTGTAACTGGTAGAATAGATAAGGGAGAACCAGTGGATGTGGTGTATTTGGACTTTCAGAAGGCTTTCGATAAGGTCCCGCATAAGAGATTGGCATGCAAAGTTAAAGCACATTGGATTGGGGGTAAGGTACTGACTTGCATAGAGAACAGGTTGGCAGACAAGAAGCAAAGAGTTGGAATAAACGGGTCTTTTTTCGAGTGGCAGGCAGTGACTAGTGGGGTACCGCAGGGATCGGTGCTAGGACCCCAGCTATTCACAATATATATTAATGATCTAGACAAGGGAACTAGATGTAATATCTCCAAGTTTGCAGACGACACAAAGCTGGGTGGGCGTGTGTGTTGTGAGGAGGATGCCGAGAAACTCCAGTATGATTTGGACAGGTTGGGTGATTGGGCAGATGCATGACAGATGCAGTATAATGTGGATAAATGCGAGGTTATCCACTTTGGTGGCAAAAACAGGAAGGCAGATTATTATCTGAACGGCAATAGATTGGGAAAAGGGGAAGTGCAATGAGACCTGGGTGTCCTTGTGCACCAGTAACTAAAGGTAAGTATGCAGGTGCAGCAGGCGGTTAAGAAGGCAAATGGTATGTTGGCCTTCATAGCAAGAGGATTAGAGTACAGGCGCAAGGATGTCTTGCTGCAGTTGTACAGGGCCTTGGTGAGACCACACCTTGAGTATTGTGTGCAGTTTTGGTCGCCGTATCTGAGGAAGGGTGTTCTTGCCATGGAGGGAATGCAGCGAAGATTCACCAGACTGATACCTGGGATGGCAGGAACGACGTATGAAGAGAGATTGAGTCGATTCGGCTTATTTTTGCTAGAGTTCAGAAGAATGAGAGGGGCTCTCATTGAATCTTATAAAATTCTAACAGTAGTAGACAGACTAGATGCAGGAAGGATGTTCCCGATGGCGGGGGCGTCCAGAACCAGGGGTCACAGTCTAAGGATAAGGGGTAAGCCATTTAGGACTGAGATGAGAAGGAATTTCTTCACCCAGAGTGGTGAACCTGTGGAATTCTCTTCCACAGAAGGCAGTTGAGGCCAACTTATTAAATATATTCAAGAAGGGGTTAGATATATTTCTTAAGGCTAAAGGGATCAGGGATATGGGGAGAAAGCAGGGACAGGGTACTGAATTTGGATGTTCAGCTATGATCTCATTAAATGGTGGAACAGGCTCGAGGGACCGAATGGCCTACTCCTGCTCCTATCTTCTATGTTTCTATGTTCTCCTCCTCCTCCCCCTTCTCCTCATCTGAGGAGGCTATACGCCGAGCCACTTGTTCCTCAGGCAGCTGCAAGCCACGATGCTGTGCAATGTTGTGCAGCGCACAGCAGACCACGACAGTTCTGGAAACCCTCGCTGCTGAGTACTGCAGGGGTCCACCAGATCTGTCAAGGCATCTGAATCGCATCTTCAGCAACCCAATGGTTTGCTCGATGATGGATCTGGTCGCAATGAGGCTGGAGTTGTAGCGCTCCTCAGCTTCGTTGGATGGCCTCCTGAACGGTGTCATTAGCCACGTCTTCAGGGGATAGCCCTTGTCTCCAAGTAGCCATCCTGAAAGTTCGTTTGGCGGATTGAAGAGTGGAGGCACACTAGACTGCCGCAGGATGAACGAGTCATGGCAACTGCCCGGGTACTTGGCGCAAACATGCAAAATGTCCTTGTGGTTGCACACCAGCTGCACTTTGAGGGAGTGGAAGCTCTTGCGGTTGACAAAAAGAGCTGGGTTATGATGGGGTGCCTTTAGGGCCACATGTGTGCAGTCTACGACGCCCTGCATCCTTGGCAAGCCTGCTATATTTGGAAAGCCAACCGCATGCGCGGTTATACTTGCTTGATCCGTGGAGAAGTGTATGTAATTGTGCACCTTTGCACAGATGGCATCAGTAAGCTGCATGATGCAAGTGTGTGCGGCCGACTGGGAGATGCCACTGATGATCCCTGGAAGGAGCCTGAAGCAAAAAAGTTGTGTGCGGTGGTGACTTGGACAGCCACTGGTATGGGGTGTCCACCCACTCCTCTGGGCTCCAGGTGTTGGTGCAGCATTGTGCAGATGTCACCAACTACCTCCCACGAAAGTCTCAGCCTCCTTTGGCACTGCTGCTCACTCATGTTGAGGAAGCTCATCCTCAGCCTGTAAACCCTGTTTTTGGGTATCTCCTGCGGCGACGTGCTTCTGCTAGTGCCTTCTGCCCTGTGCAGCTTCAGGTGGGTGAGCAGCAGGTTGGCGTTCCTGTTGCTGCTGTTGTTCCTGGTTCTGCTGCTGCCGCGGCTGGTCTTCGTCCGAATCTGAAAGGAAATAAATGGTTCCCATGCTGCTGGTAGATACCTCAGTTGAGGAAGTGCTCAGTCAATGTGGGGAGCGGGCTTTCCCAGGAGGTCACAGTGGAGATGGATTTCTGCTTCACCACATCCAAAATCAGTGGACCTGCAAAAAGTTCTTCAAGGCCTGATAAAACAAAGTTCTGCCACCTGCAACTGATCCTTGTTGAGAGCTCCGTTTTTATGGTGGAGCTGCAGCTGTTCGGAAGCCAGCCACTTGTCAACCCGACAGGATTAGCTGGCGCGTTTCAGGAGAGACGTGCAGCACGCTGGAAATGTGGCAAAATTTGAAAGGCCTCTCAAAATGGGATTATAGAGGTACTTAAGTGGTAGTTAACTGCCTTAAGGGCCTAGCTCGCCACCTGGAGGCGCAACCGAAACGGACTCTGCAAGCCCGCCTCTGGATCGGAACCCGCCATCATTTTTTCAAATTTTCCCGACAGTCCCGCCTCCAAACCTGCCTCCTCAGGGCTGGTAAAATCCAGCCCCTGATATTGATGTAGCAGACACATCCTTTTGAGCAGATGATACAACACGATTCTCTATGAACATCATATGCCATTTCGGTCAATCAATAAATGTCAGTGAGAGGGATGAAACTCTATTATGTCACCAGCTTCCTCTCGTGTGCCCGTCTCTCCATCGCCCACTTCCAGATCCTCGTCACCATCAACAATTTTGTGTGCAGCCTCCTCAGCACTTGTCAATGTTGCTAGGGTAGGTGTACCTCCTCCAGTCAGTGCTCTCTCCCTCTTATTGTGGGCTATCTTTTCCTGCAAGGAGGGACACAAGCGGAGTTTCAACCACAGTGATGGAGTGAGTGTGAAGAATCTCTACCATAGGAGCTTTGAGGGAGAAGACGATGGGGTAAGGTGCCAAGAGGAAGCTAGCTCCCTGTACGTTGTTAGTTGTTGTCACTGCATAACAATGAGAGCGAGTCTAAGGGGTGCATAGGCAGGATGCTGAAGTCATTCAGTACAGAGACAGGGATGGATAGGTGAGGGTGCAAGGGAAGTAAGGGTAAGTGGAGGAGCAGGCTTACAACGCAGAGTGCTGGAGATGAGAAGAGAAGGGAAGCAGACTGAAGACAAGTGTGATGGGATACTCACTTTTGATGTTCACACAAGATCATTAAAGCGTTTCCTGCACTGGATCCAGGAGCGTGAATAAATGGACCTTGCGCTCACCTCCTAAGCAATGCGCAGCCAGGCTGCCTTGGTCTGTTGAGGAGGCTTCCTCTGGCCATCTGGAGGGAAGAGAATCTCCCTGCACCCTCTGACAGCTTCGACAGGAACATGGAGGGACTCATCATTAAATCGAGGAGCTGCCTTGCTCTGGAAGAAGTCATTGTGGTTGGAGCAATCTCACTGTCTATCAGAATGCATAAGAGAAAGGCTTTGGCTGAATGGGAGATTTAAAACCAGCTGCTATGATGACATCATCAGAGGCGGACAGCCGACCCAATCGCACTCATTGGACCAGACAATGCGCCCCAATGAACTTAACAAGCTGATTTCATTAAAATCGGACATCAGCAGCTGATCTCGCCGGATGCGGCTCCAGAAGTCGCCACCACGCAACCAGACTCCAATCCGCCTCGGGAATTAAAATCGAGTCCTAAGTCTTGTTAGAAAAATTGAACTAAACGTTTAAGGGAAAGTGTAACAACGCAGATAAAAAGTTGGTTGATAGAGGAAACCACCTACCTAGACTCGTGCGTAGGGAGCAGCATTAAAATATTTGCTGATGATACGAAACTTGGCAAAGTAGTAGATAGTGATGAAGATAGTATTAGGCTTCAGGATGACAGACAGGATGGTGAAATGGGCATAAGCATGGCAGATGGAATTCAATGCAGAGAAGTATGAAGTGATGCACTTTGGGAGGACTGATATGGAAAGACAGTACAGGTTGAGTATCCTGAATCCGGCAACCTCGGGACCAAGGCCGAGCCGGTTTTCGTGTTTTTCCGGACTTTGGATCTTGTTTCTGATGCCTGAAGTCCGGAAATATTGCAACCTGGGCTCGGGCGCTTCCAGACTTCGGACATCAGAAACACGTTCCGAGTTCGGAAATGCCTGGGCCCAGGTTGTAGTTTGACCGGGTGTCCGGATTCCGGAACATTTTACGGATTCCGGACGACCCTGCCACCAATCGTCCCGGAGTCCAGATTCCAGAGCATTCCGGATTCAGGAACTCTGGATTTTGGATGCTCACCTGTATACTATAAATGACACGATTTTGAAAGGTGTAGATGAGCAGAGAGACCTTGGTGTCCATGTGCATAAATCCTCAAAAGTGCCATGGCAAGTTGATAAGGTGATTAAAAAAGCATATGAGTTACTTGGGTTCATAAATAGAGGAATAGAATATAAAAGCAAAGAGATCCTGCTAGAACTTTATAAATCACTGGTTAGGCCTCAGCTGGAGTATTGTGGACAATTCTGGGAATCACACTGCAGGAAAGATGTACGAGCCTTAGAAAGGGTACAGAGGATTACCAGGATGTTACATTGATGAGGGACTTCAGTTCTGAGGAGAGGTTGGAAAAGTTAGGACGGTTCTCTTTGAAACAGAGAAGTTTAAAAGGTGACCTAATAGAGGTTTACAAGATGATGAGGTTTTGATAAGAGTAGATAAGAGAAAAATTATTCCCTTCACAATTGGGTCAATAACTAGAGGTCATAGATTTAAAATCATTGGCAAAAGATCTAGAGGAGAGATGAGGAGAATTTTTTTCACTCAGAGTGTTGTCGGGATCTAAAACACTCTACCTGAAAAGGTGGTGGAAGCTGATTCCATAAATAATTCTAAAAGAGAATTGGACAGGTACTTGAGGATGAGGAACTTACTGGGTTATGGATAAAAAGTGGGGATGTGGGACTAAGCTCTTTCAAAGGGTGTATCCCAGGGGGCACTGCTGAATCCACTTTTGTTCTCAGTATATTTGACCTTGGGTATAAGGAACACAATCTTGAAATTTGCTGATGACACAAAAGTAGGAGGTTTGGCAAACAGTAAGAAGGACCATAAAAGGTGAGCAGACAGTGGAAGATGCCTCACACTTATCCACAGTAAATTGTAATACATTTTGGGAAAAAAAAAACAAGGAGTGGAAGTATGCACTTAATGGAAAGACACTGAAGGTGTGCGAATGAGCAGAGAGACCTAGAGGTTCAAATATAAAATTCCCTGAAAGTGTGAGTGCAAGTGGATAAAGTCATAAAAAAGGCCAATCGAATTTTGGACTTTATAAATAGGGAGATCATGTACAAGTAAAGAACTAATGATAAATTTATACAAAACACTGATTAGGCCACAGTTAGAGTGTTGTGTGCCGTTTTGGGCCGCTCATTATAGAAAGGACAGTAAAGTCATAGAGAGCGTATTATATAGATTCATCAGGATAATGCCAGAGATGGGAAATTCCAGTTATGAGGAGAGACTAATTTCACTAGAGCAGAGAAGGCTAAAAGGAGATTCAAGATAGATTTTACAAATTATGAAGGGTTTCATCAGCGTGAATAGGGGAAGACTATGGGAACGTTCGCTGATGATTGCACAGTGTTCAGTGCTATTCACAACTCCTCAGATAATGAAGCAGTCCATGCCCGCATGCAACAAGACCTGGACGACGTTCAGGCTTGGGCTAAGTAGCAGGTAACATTCGCGCCACACAAGTGCCAGGCAATGACTATCTCCAACAAGCGAGAGTCTAACCACCGCCCCTTGACATTCAACGGCATTACCATCGCCGAATCCCCCACTATCAACATCCTGGGGGGGTCACCATTAATCAGAAACTTAACTGGACCAGCCATATAAATACTGTAGCAACGAGAGCAGGTCAGAGGCTAGGTATTCTGCGGTAAGTGTCTCACCTCCTGACTCCCGAAAGCCTTCCCACCATCTACAAGACACAAGTAAGGAGTGTGATGGAATACTCTCCACTTGCCTGGATGAGTGCAAATCGACACCATCCAGGACAAAGCAGCCCACTTGATTGGCACCCCATCCACCACCTTAAACATTCACTCCCTCTACTACCGGCATACCGTGGCTGCAGTGTGTACCATCTACAAGATGCACTGCAGTAGCTTGCCAAGGCTTCTTCAGCAGCACCTCCCAAACCCTCGACCTCTTCCACCTAGAAGGACAAGGGCAGCAGGTGCATGGGAACACCACCACCTCCAAGTTCCCCTCCAACTCAGACACCATCCTGACTTGGAAGTATATCGCTGTTCCTTCATTGTCGCTTGGGCAAAATCCTGGAACTCCCTCCCTAACGGCACTGTGAGAGTACCTTCACCACACGGACTGCAGCGGTTCAAGAAGGCGGCTCACCACCACCTTCTCAAGGGCAATTAAGGATGGGCAATAAATGTTGGCCTTGCCATCCCATGAAATAATTTTTTAAAAGTCTTCAAATTCTAGAGTCAGTGATGAGGGGTTATCAATTTTAAATTATCACTGATGGTATAGGATACATTTCTTTATGCAGAGGGCTATTGGAGCAAAGAATGCTTTACCAAAAGGGAATGATTGAGGCAGAGACCATTGCAGCTTCTAAGGAATAATTGGATAAATATTGAACAATAAAAATCATAGAAATTTACAGCACAGAAGGAGGCCATTCAGCCCATCGTGTCTGCGTCAGACCAAAAAAAGCTATCCAGCCTAATCCCACTTTCCAGCTCTTGGTCCATGTCGGTTACAGCACTTCAAGTGCATAACCAAGCACGTTTAAAATGAAATGAGGGTTTCTGCCTCTACCACCCTTTCAGGCAGTGAGTTCCAGACCCCCAACACCCTCTGTGAAAAAAGTTCTCAACTCCCCTCTATTCCTTCTACCAATTACTTCAACCAGAATAAAATCAGGGCTATGAGAAGAAAATGGAGCAGTGGAATTAGCAAACATAGGTACGATGGGCTAAATGGCCTATTTCATGCTCTAACCTTCTATGGTTCTACCAGTTATTTCCCCCACAGGAAGGGAGGGTGGAAAATATAAGACAATAAATAAGATACTCAGCCATCATAGGTCAGAAACTTGTTAGTTGAAGTGTGGGAAGAAATTTCAAGGCACAGAAGTATCATTCACACATGGGAGTCTAATATTTTGGATGGGACTGAGTTAAAGGCAGACATAATCTACAAATGGTGTATCTTTGAAATAGAGGAAACTAAACATATGAAATACTTGCCAGACATATTGACGTTAATATTGTGACCTTTTTAACTAATTTAAAAATCTAACCTAGAGTGTCCTCCAGCTTTGTCCTGGCTTCTGGCATATGTGCCTACACTTGACGAATGTTGAATTGGACACTCCCCCAGTGGCTTAGTAGGAAATGCATTGTGTGATGTGGCACTAAGCCACAAAGACTCAGAGTTTCTCGTTTCTGTGCTGATTGAACAGACTGAAGCCAAAGCAACAGTGAGGGTGCTACGAACATCCTCAATTTCCGAGCTAGGGAGGGAAAACCTGAGTCAGGGCCAATGTCCAGTGATTCCTGCTGCAAAGTGCAGCTGTGGAGAATTTGGTGAGAACAGAATTGGGCTCAGCTGTGATAATCGCTGCAGTTTAATAGCCTGCTGACACTTGCTGTTTAGGCTCAAGCATGAAGAATAGCCACTTGGGCTAAGTACCAGATGAGTGCCAGCACCTGTGGACCATACCCCAGCAGAGGAGGGAGGGGAGAAAATTGGCGACTAAAAAAGTTCCCCCGGGAGTAAATCAAGCGCAAAACTGTAAATCCAATCTTAACTCACACTTTAAAACTAAACAAATCCTGAATATCACTTGTAGTTAAGGATGCAGGAGCCAATGGCACCAGCCAACTTTCATGTTGTTACTAGTCATTGCTATTTACTGCTATTGAGAGTTTCAGTTGCGGTATAATAAATGAGAAAATTATTGTCCAATGAGAAACCATTATTCTCCTTCCAGTTTTCCTCCCTCTCTAGGAAATTGTCTGGTCTCTATAAGAACATAAGAAATAGGAGCAGGAGGAGTCCATTTGGCCCTTCGAGCCTGCTCCGCCATTCAATAAGATCATGGCTGATCTTCTACCTCAACTCAACTTTCCTGCACTATCCCCATAATCCATTGGTTACGTTAATATCCAAAAATCTATCGCTATCTGTCTTGAATACACTCAATGACTGAGCCTCCACAGCCCTCTGGGGTCGAGAATTCACGGTGGCATAGTGGTTAGCACTGTTGCCTCACAGCGCCAGGGACCCGGGTTCAAATCCGGCCTCGGGTGACTGTCTGTGTGGAGTTTGCACATTCTCCCCGTGTTTGCGTGGGTTTCCTCCGGGTGCTCCGGTTTCCTCCCACAGTCCAAAAATGTGCGGGTTAAGTTGATTGGCCATGATTAAAAAAAAATTGACCCTTAGTGTTAGGGGGGATTAAATACGTGGGGTTACGGGGTTACGGGGATAGGGCTTGGGTGGGATGGCTGTCGGTGTAGGGACCGGGTGCTAGGGTTTGGATGATCAGCCATGATCTCGTTGAATGGCGGAGCAGGCTCGAAGGGCCGAATGGCCTACTCCTGCTCCTATCTTCTATGTTCTATGTAATTCCAAAGATTCACCAGTCTCTGAGTGAAGACATTTCTCCTCATCTCGGTCGTAAATGGTCGACCCCTTATTCTGAGACTTTGACCCCTAGTTCTAGACACCCCAGCCAGGGGAAGCATCCTCCCTGCATCTACCCTTTCATGCCCTGTAAGAATTATGTATGTTTCAATGAGATCACCTCTCATTCTTCTAAACTCTAGAGAATATAGGCCTAGTCTACTCAATCTCTCCTCATAGGTCAATCCCCCATCCCAGGAATCAGGCTCGTGAACCTTTGTTGCACTCCCTCTATGGCAAGTATATCCTTCTTTAGGTAAGCAGACCAAAACTGTACACAATACTCCAGGTGTCATCTCACCAAGGCCCTATCTAAACACCTCGCCATAGCTCAGCTGTGGCTCAGTGGTAGCACTCTCACCTCTGAGTCAGAGGTTGTGGCTTCAAGTCCCACTCCAGAGACTTGAGTACAAAAATCTAGGTTGACACTCCAGTGCTGTACTGAGGGAGTGCTGCACTGTCTGAGGTGCCGTCTTTCAGATGAGACATTAAACCAAGGCCCCAGTCTGCCCTCTCAGGTGGACGTAAAAGATCCCCTGGCACTATTTCAAATAAGAGCTGGGAAGTTATCCCCGGTATCCTGGCCAATATTTATCCCTCAATTAACATCACTAAAACAGATTATCTTGTAGGAGTCTACGTACTCCTAGCAAAAAATACTGAACTCGGAGAGGTTCAACAGAAAAGGTTTAATTCTTGAGACTGCATGTTGAACACAAAATGGCATCAGAGCCTACACCAAGCATGACTGCCTTTCATCAGTCCACAGCTTCGACTGCCCCTCCCCCGCTCTGGGCTTAACTATGTTGCAGATCGAGTTTCTTAAAGGTGTGATCCTTCTTAAAGGCACGACGCCTGATCTATAGTCTACGGACCAAAAAGCGGATTGTGTCCTTTCTGTGGTCGGTACGCCACACAGCTCCCCCTAGAATTTGCTAGTAGGGAGTGTGCGAACCGGCGTGGCGGCTTGATGGCACGGCCGTAACGGCTCTTGGCGGTTGGTGTCGGGAGCGGGGCGGTCGGACGCGTCGGGCTCTTAGGCGGTCTGCCCCGCGGTGGGGGTTGGCCCACTTGAACGGGTTCGTCGGGCTCTAGGTGCGCCAGCTTGAGCCGGTCGACCGACACCTTGTCAGTTCTGCCGCCCACTTCGAGGAGGAAGAACTTGTTCCCCGTCTGGAGTACCTTGTAGGGTCCGTCGTATGGGGGCCGTAGAGGTCCTCGGTGGGCGTCATGGTGCACGAAAACAAATTTGGCCATGTGCAGGCTAGGTGGTACGCGGGTTGCTGGTTCGCCGTGCCGGCCGGTGGGCACCGGAGCGAACTGTTGTGCTCGGTTGGCGAAAGCGCGGCGTGGCTGGTCAGCCGACCAGGGGGTCGTGGCGGTGGGCAGGAACTCTCCGGGTACATGCAGCGGCTGGCCGTACACGAGTTCCGTCACCGAGGCTTGCAGGTCTTCCTTGACCGCGGAGCGTAGGCCAAGTAGCACCCACGGGAGGCGGTCGATCGAAGCCTCGTCCTCGAGGCTGGCGCGGAGGGACGCCTTCATGGACCTGTGGAATCGCTCGCACAGTCCGTTGGCTTGGGGGTGGTAAGCCGTGGTGCGGTGAACGGCCACCCCGAGGTTTCGGGCGATGGCGGCCCACAGATCAGAGGTGAACTGCGGGCCTCTGTCCGACGTCATGTCGGAGGGAATGCCAAACCGAGCGACCCAGGTACCGATGAACGCCCTCGCGATGTCGGCGGTGGTGGTGGACGTCAGTGGAATGGCCTCGGGCCAGCGGGTGGTACGGTCCACGATTGTCAGCAGGTGTGTGTGACCTTGTGATGGCGGCAGGGGGCCGACGAGGTCGATGTGGACGTGGTCAAACCTTCTTTCTGGCACGGTGAACTCCTCGAGTGGGGCTTTGACGTGCTGGTGGATTTTGGCACGCTGGCAAGCTATGCAGGATCTGGACCAGACGCGCACATCTTTGCGCAGGCCGCGCCAGACAAATCGGTTGGCCACCAGTCTAATGGACGCGCGGGTGCCGGGGTGTGAGAGGCCGTGGACGATGTCGAACACCCGTTTTCGCCAGGATGCCTGGACTACGGGGCGCGGTTGCGCCAAGGAGGTGTCGCGTTTGACTGTGACGGCGGACGGGCCGCAGGCAACGTCGGTCAGTCGCAGCCCTGGAAGGGTTGTGGGCGCGGAGAGCAGATCGGGGTCGGTGTGTTGCTCCGCTGCCAGTTGAGCATAGTCCACTGCCAGGTGGGCGCCGTGGACGGCGGGGCGGGATAGGCAGTCGGCCACCACGTTGTCTCGACCGGAGGCGTGCCGGATATCAGTGGTGAATTCGGACACCGCGGCGAGCTGGCGTTGTTGCCTGGCTGACCACGGGTCCGCAGATTTCGCCATCGCGAATGTCAGGGGTTTGTGGTCGACAAACACGGTGAAGAGGCGGCCCTCCAGAAGAAATCTAAAATGGCGGACTGCCAGGTACAGTGCGAGGAGCTCGCAGTCAAAGGCGCTGTATTTGGCCTCCGGGGGGCGCAGTTGGCGGCTGAAAAAGGCCAGCGGTTGCCAGGCCCCGTCGATCCACTGTTCGTACACGGCGCCGACCGCGTGGTCAGAGGCGTCCGTGGTGAGGGCCACCCTGGCGTTGGGCTGTGGGTGAGCAAGTATGGTGGCGTCGGCGAGCGCCTTTTTGGTCGAGTCGAAAGCGGTCAACATGTCCGCCGACCACTCGATCGCCATTCTGTCTTTCTTACCCCGGAGGGCTTTGTATAGGGGTCGCATGAGGGAGGCCGCTCCGGGAATGAAGCGGTTGTAAAAGTTGATCATCCCCAAGAACTCCTGGAGGCCTTTGATGGTGGTAGGCCGGGGGAACTGCTGGATGGCTTGCACCTTGGCGGGCAGGGGAATGGCTCCATCCTGCGTGATGTGGTGGCTGAGGAATTCGATCCTGCTGAGGCCGAATTGGCACTTGGCTGGGCTGATGATGAGCCCGTGCTCACTGAGCCGCTGGAACAGGGTGCGGAGGTGCTCAATGTGTTCCTGCTTGGAGGAACTAGCTACCAGGATGTCATCCAGGTAGACAAAGGGGAACTTCAGGTCCCGGAGGACCGAGTCCATGAGCCGCTGGAAGGCCTGGGCCGCGTTTTTGAGGCCGAAGGGCATTCGGAGGAACTCGAATAGCCCAAAAGGGGTGATTATGGCCGTCTTGGGAACGTCCGTGGGGTGGACTGGCACCTGTTGGTAACCGCGCACCAGGTCGACTTTGGAGAAGACTGAGCGGCCGGCCAGTCTAGCCGAGAAGTCTTGAATGTGCGGTATGGGGTACCGATCCGGCGTGGTGGCGTCGTTTAGGCGCCAGTAGTCCCCGCAGGGGCGCCATCCCCCGTCGCGTTTGGTGACGATGTGGAGTGGGGAGGCCCAGGGGCTGTTGGAGCGGCGGATGATGCCGAGCTGTTCCATTGTGGTGAACTCGGCCCGCGCGATCTCCAGCTTGGCCGGGTCCAGCCTGCGGGCGTGGGCATACACCGGTGGGCCTGTGGTGGGGATGAAGTGTTCTACCCCGTGCTTAGCAACTTTCGCGGAGAAGGTCGGGTTGGTGAGGGCTGGGAACTCAGCCAGGACTGCTGAGTAGTCGTCCGTTGAGCGGGCGCGGCACTGCCACGCCATTTCGGCGGGTTGCGGGGGGGGCCATGGCGCCCGGGATAGGTGACATGGTGTTCATGTCCATGAGGCGGCGCCGAGGCATGTCGACCAACAGGCCGTGGGCGCACAGGAAATCTGCACCGAGGAGCGGGGAGAGCACCTTGGCGGTGATAAACTCCCAGTGGTAGCGGCGGCCTGCGAGGTCGATGGTGACGGTGCGGGTGCCGTACGTCCGGATGTCGGTGCCGTTGGCGGCAGCCAGCGCAGGGCCGCGGCCGCCTCGCTGGATCTCGAGGGCGGACGCGGGGATGATGCTGCACTGCGCGCCCGTGTCACATAGGAAACGGCGTCCGGAGGCGCTGTCCGTAACGTACAGCAGCGCGCCTGCTTGCCCCACGGCCATCGTGTAGGCCGGTGTGGGGGCGGCTGGAAACGTGCAGGGATGGCTGCAGCGGCGTGCCCGTGCGCCGAACCGGGTATGGAAGTAGCAGTAGCCCTGGGTCGGGGGGCTTGGGGGACATGGGGGCCTCGTGGCCGAGCTGTGTGGCCGCGCGATAGAGGGTGGAGCGCGCGCCGACCCTGCGGAGGCCAGGTCGAGGATGATGGCGTGGTTGGAGCCGGCGGACAGGAGCTTATCGGCTTCGTCGGCCAGGACCTCGAGGTCCGTGAGGCTGGACGCCACGATCGCCGGGCGGATGCTGGGAGGTAGTTGGCGGATAAAGAGCATGCGGAAGAGGGAGTCGGGCGGTTTCTCGTCGGTCAGAGCAAGCATGTGTGAGAGCAAGTCTGATGGCGTGGAGTCACCGAGGCCCGGGAGGTCGAGGAGGTGGCAGTTGCGCAAAAATTGGGAGGCTGTGAATTTTTTAAGGAGCACGGCCTTGAGATGTGCGTACTTGCCTTCCTCCGAAGGGTTTTGTAGTGTTGTCCAGACTTTCGTGATTGTGGAGCTGCCCAGGGAGGCGAGGAGGTAGTCGTACATCGTTGTGTCGGCGGTGATGCCGCGGAGTCGGAATTGTGATTCGGCTTGAAGAAACCAGGCGGTGGCTAGGTTCTCCCAGAACTCCGGCAGCTTCACAGAAACTGCGTTTGTGTCAGCCATGGTTACGCTTAGGAGTCGTCCTGAGCGTCGGGGTCACCAATGTAGGAGTCTACGTACTCCTAGCAAAAAATACTGAACTCGGAGAGGTTCAACAGAAAAGGTTTAATTCTTGAGACTACATGTTGAACACAAAATGGCGTCAGAGCCTACACCAAGCATGACTGCCTTTCATCAGTCCCCCGCTCTGGGCTTAACTATGTCGCAGATCGAGTTTCTTAAAGGTGTGATCCTTCTTAAAGGCATGACGCCTGATTTATAGTCTACGGACCGAAAAGCGGATTATGTCCTTTCTGTGGTCGGTACGCCACAATCTGGTCATTATTTCATTACTGTTTGTGGGACCTTGCTGTGAGCAAATTGGCTGCTGTGTTTCCTACATTACAACAGTGCCTTCACTTCAAAACTACTTAATTGGCAGTAAAGAGGTCTGGGATATCTTGAGGTCATGAAAGGTGCTATTGTGGCGACACGCCACCACTGGACACAATCCGCTCACGGCGGTACGGACAGTTTAAGCAGACGCCCCCAACCGGGGGCCCTTTCCTCCAGCAACTTGTTTCCCACAGGGACAGGCTGCCGGGAGCACTTCCTGTCTGGGGAGTATTTAAGTCAGGCGCGGGCTCTTCCAGTTCCTGTTTTGCCATGACGCTGAAGTATAAAGCTGTTCTGTTTTACTAGCTCTGGTCTCGACTCCCACGTTTGCCGCGGTATCTCAACACTGGTGACCCCGACGCTCAGGACGAATCCTAAGCTAGCATGGCGGATACAAACGCAGTCACGGTTAAATTACCAGACTTTTGGGAAAACTTGGCCGAAGCCTGGTTCGTTCAAGCCGAGTCCAGATTCCGGCTGATAGGCATCACAGGCGACACCACGAAGTACGACTACCTCGTCTCCTCGCTCACGTACGCTACCGTCCCCAAAGTTTGGGCAGCGCTGCAGGACCCACCACAGACTGGCAAGTACGAACATCTGAAGGCTGCACTCCTTAAAAAATTTCAAACGTCCTCTTACCAGCGCCACTGCCAACTCCTTGACCTCCCTGGTCTCGGTGACGCTTCACCATCAGACCTGCTTTCCCACATGCTGTCCCTCGTGGACGACAAGCCCCCCGGCGCCCTCTTTCGCACGCTTTTCATTCGGCAGCTTCCCGCCAGCATCCGCCCACTCATTGTGGAGTCCGGCTCCACGGACCTGAATGACATAGCAGAAAAGGCCGACCGGCTGCTCTCTGCACAGTCCGCGCGCGACGTCACGCCCGACCTCGCGGCAACGACCACACGGTCTCCCCGGCCCGCCCGCCCTACCACTCCGGGCCACTGTTACTACCACACCCGTTTTGGCACTAAGTCCCAACGCTGCACGCCACCGTGTACCTTCAATTCCCCCCCCCGCACCGGCCCCCGCGATGGCCGTGGGGCAAAAGGGGCCTCTACTGTACGTCACTGACGACAGAACCAACCGCCGATTTCTGTGCGACACAGGGGCCCAGCACAGCATCACCCCCGCCTCCGCCCTCGAAATCCAACGCGGCACACGAGGTATCACGCTGGCCGCCGCCAATGGCTCGGACATCCGCACATATGGCACCCGCATGGTCACGCGCGACCTTGCGGGCCGCCGCTACCGCTGGGAGTTCCTCACCGCCGAGGTCCTCTGCCCACTCATCGGCGCCGACTTCCTACGCGCCCGCGGCCTCCTTGTCGACATTCCGAGGCACCGCCTCGTCGACGCCAACACTATGGCCACCATCCCCGGCGCCTTTACCCCGGACCGTTCGGCCGGCCTGACGACCTACTGCCTCGCCAGGGCCGTGGACGACTACTCAGCACTCCTAGCCGAGTTTCCCGCCCTCACCAACCCGACCTTTTCGGCCAAAGCCGCCAAACACGGGGTGGAGCACTATATCCCCACCACCGGCCCTCCAGTTTCTGCCCACGCCCGCAGGCTCAACCCGGCCAAGCTGGAAATCGCGCAGGCCGAGTTCACCACCATGGAACAACTCGGCATCATCCGCCGCTCCAGTAGCCCCTGGGCCTCGCCCCTCCACATCGCCCCTAAGCCCGGCGGAGGCTGGCGCCCTTGCGGGGACTACCGCCGCCTTAACGACGCCACCACCCCCGACCGATGCCCGGTGCCTCACATCCAGGACTTCTTGGCCCGACTGGCCGGACGAACCGTCTTTTCCAAAGTCGACCTGGTGCGCGGTTACCACCAAGTCCCCGTACACCCCGCGGACATCCCCAAAACGGCCGTCATCACCTATTCGGCCTGTTCGAGTTCCTGAGGATGCCCTTCGGCCTCAAGAATGCAGCCCAGGCTTTCCAGCGCCTTATGTACTCGGTCCCGCGGGACCTGAACTTCCTATTCGTCTATCTAGACGACATTCTCGTGGCCAGCTCCTCCAAACAGGAGCACCTCGAACACCTTCGCGTCCTGTTCGGGCGCCTAGCCCAACACGGGCTCATCCTCAGCCCGGCGAAGTGCCAATTCGGCCTAACCGAGATCGATTTTCTCGGTCACCACATCACCCCTGCTGGGGCCGTCCCCCTGCCCAACAAGGTGCAGGCCGTCCAGCAGTTCCCCCGCCCCACAACCATCAAGGGCCTCCAGGAGTTCCTCGGGATGGTGAACTTCTACAACAGGTTCATCCCCAGAGCTGCAGCCCTCATGGCGCCCCTATACGACTCCCTCCGAGGTAAATCCGGCAAGATGGCCGTAGCCTGGACCACTGACACGTCAGCCGCCTTCGATGCCACCAAAAATGCGCTCGCCGACGCCACTCTGCTCGCGCACCCGAGGGCCGACGCCCGGGTCGCGCTCACCACCGACGCCTCCGACCACGCGGTCGGGGCCGTGTTCGAGCAGTGGGTTAATGGCGCGTGGCAGCCACTTGCCTTCTACAGCCGCCAACTGCGCCCCCCGGAGGTCAAATACTCCACTTTCGACCGCGAGCTTCTCGCGCTCCACCTGTCGGTCCGCCATTTCAGGTTCCTCCTGGAAGGCCGCCCCTTCACCGCGTACGTGGACCACAAGCCACTCACATACGCGATGGCCAAGCACACCGAACCCTGGTCCGCTCGGCAGCAACGCCAGCTCGCGGCCGTGTCCGAGTTTACCACGGACATCCAGCACGTCTCCGGTAGAGACAACGTTGTCGCTGACTGCCTTTCCCGTCCCGCCATCTGCGCGAATCACCTCGCGGTCGACTACGCGCAACTTGCAGCGGCCCAGCTCATGGACCCAGACCTCCTCTCGGTGGCTACCAGCCTGCCAGGGCTATGCCTAGCCAAGGTCGCGCACGGGCCCGAAGCCGTGGCAGTTACTTGCGACATCACACTCAGCCAACCCAGGCCGGTCGTCCCTGAAACCTGGCGCCGCCGCGTCTTCGACGCGCTCCACGGGCTCTCCCACCCGGGTTCCCGCGCATCCGTCAAACTCCTCTCCCAGCGTTTCATCTGGCGCGGCCTCAGCAGAGATGTTCGGACTTGGGCCACCTCCTGCCTCGCCTGCCAACGGGCTAAGGTACAACGGCATACAAAAGCACCCCTGGGAGACTTCGAGGTACCCAGCCGCCGCTTCGACCACGTACACGTCGACATCGTCGGGCTCCTGCCGCCATCGCAAGGCCAGACTTATCTCCTCACGATGGTCGACCGCTACACACGCTGGCCTGAGGCAGTGCCGCTGACCTCCACCACCACAGCCGACATCGCCAGGGCGTTCGTTAACACCTGGGTAGCGAGGTTCGGCGTACCGGCCGACATAACCTCTGACAGAGGCGCCCAGTTCACCTCCGAACTCTGGACGGCCACAGCACGCAACCTCGGTGTGACGCTCCACTGAACCACGGCGTACCACCCGCAGGCCAACGGGCTTTGTGAACGCTTCCACCGGTCACTCAAGGCCTCACTCCGCGCCAGCCTGCAGGACAGTACCTGGACTGACCGCCTACCGTGGGTACTACTAGGCCTACGCACCGCGGTCAAAGAAGACCTCCAGTCCTCGGCAGCGGAGTTAGTCTACGGACAACCGCTGCGCGTCCCAGGCGAATTCCTTCCGGAGGCTACCACGCCTTGGTCGGCCGACCAGCAGCGGCTCAACTTTTTCTCTTCCGCTCAGCAGTTCGCCCCACTTCCGGTCAACCAACACGGCGAACTCGCACCTCATGTTCCGCCAAATTTACAGCAGGCGCGCTTCGTCTTCGTGCGACACGACGCGCACCGCGGACCCCTGCGACCCCCGTACGACGGACCGTACGAAGTACTACAAACCGGGGACAAGGTCTTCAAGCTGCGACTCGGCGACAGGGTCGAGACAGTCTCCATCGACCGGCTAAAACCAGCACACACAGAACCAGGGGAACAGGTCCCCGTGGCCCGGCCTCCAACTAGAGGCCGTCCCGCCAGCAAGCCAGCACAGCCGGCGGCGAACCGCCAGGCCCCGCCAACTAGACCGGCGATCACGCAGAGCCACTGCGGCAGAACCATCAGACCACCGTCATGACTCATCCACTCCTCCTAAGCGGATTCTGGGGGGAGCTCTGTGGCGACATGCCACCACTGGACACAATCCGCTCACGGCGGTACGGACAGTTTAAGCAGACGCCCCCAACCGGGGGCCCTTTCCTCCAGCAACTTGTTTCCCACAGGGACAGGCTGCCGGGAGCACTTCCTGTCTGGGGAGTATTTAAGTCAGGCACGGGCTCTTCCAGTTCCTGTTTTGCCATGAGGCTGAAATAAAAAGCCGTTCTGTTTTACTAGCTCTGGTCTCGACTCCCACGTTTGCCGCGGTATCTCAACACTATATAAATTAAAGTCTTTCTCTCTTTGTGATAAAAGGAGTCAGATCCAAAATTCCCCACACGCAGACTAACAGCTAAGAACCTGCATTCTACCACATGGGACCGGGACCGAGAAGAAAGGGCGGAAAGAAAGAAAGTAGGAATGAATTTTCATTTATATCGCACCTTTCATGACTCAGGATGTCCCAAAGCGCTTTACAGACAATGAAGTTCTTTTGAAGTGTAGCCACTGTTGTAATATAGGAACCGAGGCAGCCAATTTGCACACTGCAAGCTCCTACAAACAGCAATGTGATAATGACCAAATAATCTTTTTTTAGTGGGGAAAACTTTTTTCTCCAAGTCTTGAGCATGAATGCAGCCAAAACAGAAAGGGTAAAAGTGTCAGCCATAGGGTGAAATGAGATTGTTGAGGTCTGAACCCAATTTTAGTAGAAGTAACTAAACTGTGCATAAAACTGAGAAACTAATTGGTAGCTTAAATTGGCAAGGCCACAAGCATATGGGAAATAAAAGTTTCTCATTAGTCTGCTAGGGAGTGCTCTTCCGAGGTTAGGACTGGGTTTAAAGCACTTTGTTAGAATAGATTAGAATCTATCCTGCAACTACCTAATGCAATATCCAACCTGGCAGTGGCCGACATTGAAAGCAAGTGGAACTTTATTCAATTCTTGCCACGGCCATCCCTCAATCTGATGTGCACAAAAATTTACCAGAGCGCATAAAATGCAAAAACTACCATTTCAGAGCCGAGTGGTTGCATTTTCCTTAAACTCCATATGACTAATGCGGCATTAGTAATATTCTTACTCTGATTTCTAAACTATTCTGATGTTGTATTTCCTTATTAACAATGTCATAATTTAGAAAAAAAGTCATTCCAAATATAAAAATTACATCAGAATTGCAATAAATTGGAAATGTCACTGAAATTAATCGGGGGGGAAAAAACTATTTAAGTGGTAACTATTTGACCTAATGTCAGAGAATCCATTTCCCACAGGAAATCACCAGCCTGAAGCGCAATGCACTTCAGAACCAGAACTTACTTTTATTGTCTGCCTTTAATTTCTCCAGTTCACAATAAATCATGTACTGGGGTTCAGCAATTCAAATCCTAGCCTTTGCCTTGCGATTGAGCCAGCTGTTTCGAGCTAAGTTTTTAAGCAACTGATTCGTCATCTGTCCACTTTCACT
The DNA here is from genome assembly GCF_052327205.1 of Somniosus microcephalus. Classification (NCBI taxonomy): domain Eukaryota; kingdom Metazoa; phylum Chordata; class Chondrichthyes; order Squaliformes; family Somniosidae; genus Somniosus; species Somniosus microcephalus. The sequence goes on from NC_140992.1 coordinate 170,175,627, forward strand.
TTCTTCAAGTATATTCAGAGTATTGTGTACAGTTTTGCTCTCCTTACCTAAGGAAGGATATACTTGCCTTAGAGCGAGTGCAACAAAGGTTCACCAGACTGATTCCTGGGATGGGGGGGATTGCCCTATGAGGAGAGGTAGACTAGGCCTATATTCCCTGGAATCTAGGAGAATGAGAGGTGATCTCATTGAAACATACAAAATTCTTACAGGGCTTGACAGGGTAGATACAGGGAGGATGTTTCCTTTGGCTGGGGAGTCTAGAACCAGAGTTCACAGTAAGGGGTTGGCCATTTAGGACTGAGATGAGGAGAAATTTCTCCACTCAAAGGATTGTGAATCTTTGGAATTCGCTACCCCAGAGAGCTGTGGAGGCTCAGTCTTTGAGTATATTCAAGACAGAGATCGATAGATTTTTGGATATTAAGGGAATCAAGGGATATGGGGATAGTGCAGGAAAGTGGAGTTGAGGTAGAAGTTCAGCCATGATCTTATTTAACGGCAGAGCAGGCTTGAAGGGCCGAATGGCTCCTATTTCTTATGTTCTTATGTGAAATCTGCCTTCATTGAGTCAGAGAACAATGATGGACACATTTGCAATAAATAATTAAGTAAAATGATGAATGATTTATATGCAGAATAATCAATACCTGCTGCCAGTATCAACACAGTAATCTCATCAAAGTATTCAAACGACATCATAAAACGTAATAATAAAATGACAACAGTTTGGTCAGCAATTTTATCACAGTGTAGCTAAGCCAGGCAGATCAGGAAAGCTCCAGGTTCAATCACTGGCATCTGATGAGTTAGCTGATCTCTATCAGGGCAGCTGTTGGGACTACAATTGTCCTCAACGCCCCGTGTCAGGAAATGGGTGGAGTACAGTCAGTGACCTTGTTCCTGTTTGCGGTCAGCAACTCTTATTGGAAAATGCAAGTGTGTGGACATTGAAGACAGGATTGTGCTTGGCTGTGATGCCCAGTCATGTGAATACATTGTCAGCACGCACCAAGACTTGCATTAGTACAGCAACTTATCACATATCACAGAAACATCTCAAAGTGATTCCCATGAAGTGAATTGCTCTGAAGTGACTGTCATTCTGCTGGCAAACATCACAATGCCCTCACACGAATAATTATCATTTGGGTGAAGTAGAGGAGGGGAGTATACTGCAGAATGAATCAGCGCCTTCGGGAACCGAAAGAAAGAGAAAATTGCAAGAAAAAAAGTTCCGTTTTTAGTGAGTTACCTGCACCTCTAAAGTAACAAAATATAGTAATTCCAAAACAATGTGTTTATGAAAGGGAACTTATGTCCAACAAATCCCAGCCGTGGCAACGACCAATGCAGCAAAACTGATGCACAAGTGGGCCACATGAAATCAGGAGGCAGTATGCCGATCCCAAAGAGGACAACAGTCAGGCAGCGGGACGCCAGCACCGGACCTATGGTGAGTCTGGGGAGGAGATCAGGGTGGGGGAGCGGTGGCCAGCAGAAGCCCACAGTTTCAACGTGGAACCAAGAGGAGTGTGATGAAATATTCCATTCATCACTCATCAGTATTTCTCTGCCTGTGACTGTGGTTGGTTTCAGTTTCATTTCCATTGTATTGTACTGTGTGTAGGGCTCCGCCCATACCTGGCTCCTATGCAAGCTGGCCCAGCCTGCAGCACATCCAGTACGGCAGACCTCTGGATGGAAGATACATTCTCCTCTGTGTGTTACCTTCTAAGTCAATAAAAGCCTTGTTTTGTTTCGCTAACATCGAGTCTCGGATTTATTGAGGCACATCAATTTTATTGACTTAATTTTCAACACAATGGATCAACTCTTGAAACCCGAACGTTTGGATTTGGACCAGCATGCTTCGGACGCATCGGCACGCTTCGGACACTGGTTTATGTGTATGGAATTCTTCCTGGACAATTCCGCAGCCGTCAAAGACGCTACGGACGCTGCGAGTATGAAACTCGGAATTCTGCGGAATTGGGTAAGCCACCGGGTTTACCCCCTCATCCAAGACGCCGACACGTACCCGGCCGCCTGCGACATCTTAAAGGCGCATTACCAGCAGCCTACGAATGAGGTGTATGCTAGGCATCTGCTCGCTACTCGCGCACAGCGACCTGGGGAATCGGTGGAGGAGTTCCTAGGCACCCTGAAAACGCTTGGCAAAGACTGCAAGTGCCAAGATGTAAAAGCCGCAGTGTACACTGACGAGCTTGTTCGCGATGCCTTTATCACAGGCCTCAGCTCCACTTACATCCGGCAGAGACTGCTGGAAAAAACGGGATTGGACCTGAAACAGGCTGCGGACACAGCACGATCCCTGGATGTGGCCCAGAGAAACTCGGACGCCTACTCTTCAGCCCGTGCCGTCCACGCCGCCACGTGTGCACCAAGGGCGCCGCCATCTTGGAAGGCATCTTCCCCGCCCGGCAGCCCGACACCGTCGGGGCCCCGCTCTCCCCCCAGAAGCCCTACGACAGCCGCGACGCATCGGGGACCAAACTGCTACTTCTGTGGGCAGCCGAAGCACACCAGAAACCTGTGCCCGGCGAAAGGTACCACCTGCTTTAAGTGCGGTAAGAGGGAACCCCGCCGGAAAACCCGCCACCGCCGCGTGTGCGCCGTGGGAGCGGCCATCTTGGATGCCATCTTGCCCGACCTCGTGGGGTCCGCCATCTTGTGAGCAGACAGCGTGGACGCCATCTTGTCTCGATCAGGGCCCTACAGTGGCATCGGTCACAGTGGACCAGACCAGGCCGCACCCGCTATCCAAATCAATGGTGGACATCGAGGTAAACGGGTGCAGGGTTAAATGTTTAATTGACAGTGGAAGCACGGAGAGTTTTATCCACCCTGAACTGGTACAACAACTCTCCCTAAAGGTGGTCCCTACTCGGGGTACCATCTCTATGGCTGATAAAACCCAGACATCGACCATTATGGGTTACTGCACGGTACAATTGTCCGTTAACGGAACTGTATACGATAATTTTAAAGTATTAATCATGAAGAATCTATTTGCGAGCGTGATCTTGGGCCTGGATTTCCAGTGCTACCACCAAAGCATCACGCTCAATTACGGTGGGTCCCAGCCGCCCCTCACAGTGTGCGGTCTGGCTACCCTGAAGGTAAAGCCGCCTTCGCTGTTCGCGAACCTTACCCCTAACTGCCGGCCAATAGCGACCAAAAGCAGGAGGTACAGCTGGGAGGACAGGCGGTTTATCGCGACCGAGGTAGACAGGCTCCTGAAAGAGCGCATTATTGAACGCAGCAATAGCCCGTGGCGCGCCCAAGTGGTGGTGGTAAGGGGTAGCGAGAAGAAACGGATGGTGATCGACTATAGCCAAACGATCAACAGGTACACCCAACTAGACGCCTACCCGCTACCCCGCATATCAGAAATGGTGAACCAAATCGCCCAATACCGGGTGTTCTCCACCATCGACCTCAAGTCAGCATACCACCAGCTCCCTATCAGACCAGAGGACCGCCCGTACACCGCCTTCGAGGCGAACGGACGCCTCTACCAATTCCTCAGAGTCCCCTTTGGGGTGACGAATGGGGTCTCGGTCTTCCAGAGGGAGATGGACCGCATGGTCGATGACCACCACTTGCAGGCAACCTTCCCCTACCTCGACAACGTCACCATCTGCGGTCACAACCAGCAGGATCACGACTCGAACCTCGAGAGGTTCCTGAAAACCGCACAAAAACTCAACCTCACCTACAACGAGGACAAGTGCATTTACAACACCACGCGCCTCTGCATACTAGGCAGCGTGGTGGAGAATGGGGAAATCGGACCAGACCCCGACCGATTGCGCCCCCTACGGGAGCTGCCCCTGCCCAACACTCCCAAAGCCCTGAAAAGGTGCCTGGGGTTATTTTCTTATTATTCCCAATGGGTCCCCAACTACTCCGACAAAGCCCGCCCCCTCTTGAAAGCATCCTCTTTTCCGCTCTCTGCTGAGGCCCATGCCGCCTTCAAAAGCATTAAGCAGGATATTGAGCAGGCCACGCTACAGGTAGTGGACGAGAACACTCCCTTTCAAGTGGAAAGTGATGCGTCTGACTTTGCCTTGGCGGCCACCCTCAACCAGGCGGGGCGGCCCGTAGCTTTCTTCTCGAGGACCCTCCAAGGGCCCGAGATCAGACACTCCTCCGTAGAAAAGGAGGCCCAAGCCATCGTGGAGGCAGTGCGCCACTGGCGCCACTACCTAGCCGGCAAACGCTTCACCCTACTAACCGACCAGCGGTCGGTAGCGTTTATGTTCAATAATAAACAGAGGGGGAAGATTAAAAATGATAAGATTCTTAGGTGGCGGATCGAGCTCTCCACCTTCGATTATGACATCATTTACCGGCCAGGGGCCCTTAACGAATCCCCCGACGCCCTCTCACGAGGGATGTGTGCCAGCGCCACCGGGGATCGGCTACAGACCCTCCACAATGACCTCTGCCACCCAGGGGTCACGCGGCTGTTCCACTTCATAAAGTCCCGCAACTTACCCTACTCGATTGAGGAAGTTCGGTCCCTGACCAGGAACTGTCGCACTTGCGCTGAGTGCAAGCCTCGGTTCTACCGCCCAGATAGAGCCCACTTAATCAAAGCTACACGGCCCTTTGAGCGGCTCAGCTTAGATTTCAAGGGCCCCCTCCCGTCCGTCGACCGCAATGTTTACTTCCTGAACATTGTGGACGAATACTCTCGTTTCCCATTCGCCTTCCCCTGCCCAGACATGACCAGCGCCACGGTCATTAAATGCCTCAACAGCCTGTTCTGCCTGTTCGGTATGCCGAACTACATCCATACGGATAGGGGGGCGTCCTTCATGAGTGAAGAGCTACGCCAGTACATGCTATCCAGGGGGATCGCCACGAGCCGTACCACCAGCTACAACCCCCGGGGTAACGGTCAAGTGGAGCGAGAGAACGGGACAGTATGGAAAGCAGTCACTCTAGCTCTAAGGACCAAAGGCCTCCCTATCTCCCGCTGGCAGGAAGTCCTCCCAGATGTGCTCCATTCGATACGGTCGCTATTGTGTACTGCCACTAATGCCACGCCTCACGAGCGAATGTTTGTCTTTCCCCGGAAATCCACCTCAGGCGTATCCATGCCGTCATGGCTCTCCACCCCAGGTCCGGTATTCGTGCGAAGGCATGTGAGGGGCCACAAGACGGACCCTCTCGTGGAGTCAGTGCACCTACTCCACGCCAACCCCCAATACGCGTATGTCCGGCACGCCGACGGAAGGGAGGACACCGTGTCCATAAAAGACGTCGCCCCAGCCGGTAACGACAACAACCACGACAACAGCAGCAACAACGACCACAGCAACTCTTACCCACCCACTACTCTTTCATCACCCCCGGAAGAACATCAACCAACGGTACCCCCACCAACTACCCCTTCAACAACCCTGGCGGCACCCCCGGCAGAGACGCAGGAGGCCACTGGGGACACCCAGCCGACACCCGCGGCACCACAACAGCCACGTCGGTCGCAGAGGACTATCAAACCCCCGAACAGACTAAATCTATAGAAGGGGTGAATGTGATGAAATATTCCATTCATCACTCATCAGTATTTCTCTGCCTGTGACTGTGGTTGGTTTCAGTTTCATTTCCATTGTATTGTACTGTGTGTAGGGCTCCGCCCATACCTGGCTCCTATGTAAGCTGGCCCAGCCTGCAGCACATCCAGTACGGCAGACCTCTGGATGGAAGATACATTCTCCTCTGTGTGTTACCTTCTAAGTCAATAAAAGCCTTGTTTTGTTTCGCTAACATCGAGTCTCGGATTTATTGAGGCACATCAAGGAGCACTCCTGCTTCTTACTTACCTTTATGTTGCAGCCTCCAGTTCCCTTTAAGGACCGCTGGTTTGGCTGCCTTATGCCCAAGAAAACTGACCGCATCTTGTACGATGCATGCTGTGGTCAGTCGCGATCAAATGTGGGAAAGGGGCCTGAAACTTCTGTTAGGCCCTAGATTTGCAAAGGAAATGGGCCTAAAACTGGTTTCAGGCGTGCACCGTGGACGGCTCTGGGGTGTTCTAATCAACGTGGCACGTGGCGCTCTCAGCACGGAATGAGAGTGCACACGCCACATTCCATACTGAACTCTTCAATGCGAGTTTTTTTGCCCAAAAACAGGCATTAAGCGATCCTATTTGTAGACTATTGATTTATGGAATGCAATTAGCTAATGGATAAAATCACCAATCCTGCACTTCCACTGAGAACCATACCATACAACACTCTAGCGCCAATTCTACCAGCTGCACGGCTTTTGAGCAAGGTTTCCCTGAGAACACAGCATCAATTAATTTACTCTAAAGTGTCTCACAAGAGACTTCTCACCGAAACAGAAAAGTATTAAACTGGTTAATAATTGGACAGAATAAAAGGAAGGAGAGTGCTCAAAAAGTGGTAGTTCTAACTGGACGATTGTTACCAGCTGTGTACCCCAGTCTTAGGAGATGGTTACCAGCCGTGTACCCCAGTCTTAGGACCTCTGCTGTTCAATATTTATAAATGATCTTAAATAAAGGTATTAAAGGTTGAAACCCCAAAATTCCTTGGCCCTGGGCCAGTGTTATCTGAGCAGGTGGGGGAGGAATTTGGTCAGGACTTGGTTACACATGGTCTCTACCCCTTTTATTTTTGCCTTGTGCAGCATTCTGCTGGAAGTAGGAAGGACACTTCTTGTATCAGCCCCCTTCCCTTCAGACATCAACGGAAGAGGCAGGGTGGTCAGGGTGATTCTTTCTGCTGCCTTGTCCCTGAGGGTATGGATACCCGCATGCCACGATCTGATCCTGCGGAAGTGGGGTCCGTTTTCCTTTCAAAGGCCAGTGTGCCGACGGTGAGCAACTGCAGAGTGATCAATTACCATGAGCAAACAGGCAAATTTGAAATTGTGTGTTTTTAAAGATGCCACAGCGGTATCCCCTCCCGCCACCCCTCCAATGGTCACCTCAGCAGAATATAACAGAGCCCCACAGGCCGGGACAGTGACAGGGTACAGAAGTTCCACGCCACCCCAGTTCCATCGTCACTGCACTTTCTAAGCCAGAATGTCTAAACTGTTAAGATTGTTCCAAGTATTGTGAGAATTTAGAGATGATTGAAGAGGGCTGTGGATGCTCAGTTGGTGAGTATATTCAAGGCTGAGATCGATAGATTTTTGGTCTCTAAGGGAATCAAGGGATATGGGGATCGGGCGGGAAAGTGGAGGTGAGGTCGACAATCAGCCATGATCTTATTGAATAGCGGAGCAGGCTCGAGGGGCTGTATGGCCTACTCCTGCTCCTAATTCTTATGTTCTTAAAAGGAATTCAATTCAGGGAGCACTACCAGAGATTTAACAACTGGGCTGAGAAATGACAAATGCTATTTAATATTTAGAAATATTTATTTCAAAAATCTTACATCTGCACACACTTCCTGTCTGTGCCAGTAGATTTTCTATTCACATTTTTTATGTCAACTTTTCCTCATTATAAATTCTTAGTTCCACATTTATTACGGATTTTGCCCAAGTAAACTCGTCACTCTGACCACTGAGTTCCCATAATTCCCTGAAAATGCCTTCAGAAATATTTTTCTCACTGGACTTGTAAATTCAGAGGCCTGGCCTAATAATGCAGAAAACATGAGTTCAGACTCTATTCCATTCTCCCAGTTTCTCCATCTCCGCAGCATCTGCTCCGACGATGCCACCTCCCATACCAGTGCTTCCGACATGTCTTCCTTTTTCCTCAACCGAGGATTCCCCTCTACTGTGGTTGACACGGCCCTCGACCGTGTCCGTTCTATCTCCCGCACTTCTGCCCTCACACCTGCCCCTCCCTCCCGGAACCATGGTAGAGTTCCCCTTGTCCTCACCTTTCACCCCACCAGCCTCCACATTCAACGGATCATCCTCCGCCATCTCCAGCGTGATCCCACCACCAAACGCATCTTCCTCTAACCTCCCCTTTCAGCATTCCGTAGGGACCGCTCCCTCCGCGACACCCTAGTCCACTCCTCTACCACCCCCAACACCCCTTCCCCTTCGCCCGGCACCTTCCCGTGCAAGCGCAGGAGATGCAAAACATGCCCTTATATCTCCCCCCTTCCCACTGTCCAGGGCCCCAAACATCCCTTCCAGGTGAAACAGCGATTTACTTGTACTTCTTGCAATTTAGTATACTGTATTCGCTGCTCACGATGTGGTCTCCTCTATATTGGGGAGACCAAACGCAGATTGGGTGACCGCTTTGCGGAACACCTTATTTCAGTCCGTAAGGGGGACCCCGAGCTCCCGGTGGCCTGTCACTTTAATTCTCCGCTCCATTCCCACTCAGACCTCACCGTCCTCGGCCTCTTGCACTGTTCCACGGAAGCTCAGCGTAAGCTCGAGGAACAGCACCTCATCTTTCGATTAGGCACGCTCCAGCCCTCTGGACTCAACATAGAGTTCAACAATTTCAGATCATAACCTCGGCCCCTATCACATATATATATTTTCTTCTTTTTTTAATCCACAATTTTTGTTTGGCTTTTTTTTCTCTTCCCTCCCACATGGCAGCTGTCCTTCATTCTGCCAGCGCAATTCACACCCCATCTAGAGCCATCCTTTGTTTCTTAATCTGCCCCATTACCACCTCCTCCCACCTTGAATATCTCTTAAAGCACGGTGGCATAGTGGTTAGCACTGTTGCCTCACAGCGCCAGGGACCCGGGTTCGAATCCGGCCTCGGGTGACTGTCTGTGTGGAGTTTGCACATTCTCCCCGTGTTTGCGTGGGTTTCCTCCGGGTGCTCCGGTTTCCTCCCACAGTCCAAAGATGTGCGGGTTAGGTTGATTGGCTATGATAAATTGACCCTTAGTGTTAGGGGGATTAAATACGTGGGGTTACGGGGATAGGGTGGGATATGTGTTGGTGTAGGGGTTACGGGGATCGGGTGGGATATGTGTCTGTGCAGGCTCGATGGACCGAAATGGCCTCTATCTGCACTGTGGGGTTTCTGTGATTCTGTGAATATCTCTTAATCTCTCCTGCTTTCTATCCTATCACTGACCTTCCCTTTTGTTCTTTCATCCCCTCCCCCTTTTTCCAGCCCTGCTTTCCATTTCCTGCTTTTTTCCAGTTCTGAAACGTTAACTCTGTTTCTCTCTCCACGGATGCTGCCCTGCTGAGTTTTTCCAGCGTTTTCTGTTATTAGTTCAGACCTTGATGGTTCGAGGATTTTAATTCAATTTTAAAAATCTAGAAGTAAACTGGTATGAGTAAAAGTGATCATGAAGGTGTCGGATTGTCGTATAAAACCCAACTGGTTCACTAATGTCCTTTAGGGAAAGCAACCTGCTGTCCTTACCCGGTCTGCTCCATATGTGATTCCAGTCTCACACCAATGTGGTTGACTCTTAACTCCCCTCTAATGTGGGCTAGCAAACCACTCAGTTGTATCAAACCGCTACCATTGTGGGAGAACCTCACCACACGGATTGAAGCGGTTCACTTCTTCTCAGGGCAACTATGGATCTAAGGATAGGCAATAAATGCCAGCCATGCCAGCAACGCCTACATCCCAAAAATAAATTTTAAAAAATTCTTACCTCAGTAATTAACATTTCTAATGTCCAAAATAAGAGTTTAAACAAAATAAGAATTTCAAAAAGTTGCATATTTCACAATAACATGATTAAATGTATCCACTGAATTGTATTTTGAGTCTTTTAATGTCTTCATTAAAATTTTTACTATAAGGCCTCAGCTAGTGATGGCTTGGAGTTGATACTTCAGGGTTAACTTAACCCAACTTTTCTTCTTTCTAGTTCCCCTCTCCTTTACTCTTCTCCTCACGGGACTGATATATACTGGGTATCAGGGTCATTGGTATCCTCCACTACCTCCAAGTGGCCAGGGAAATTTGTGAAGAAGCTTCAGTTCTTAAGAGCTACTGTTTGACTTTAAAGGGCTTCTTTCTGCATTTAGCACAGAAATTTTGTTTGTAACTGCAATGGAGTTGAGAGGTAATGTGTGGACAACTGCCCCTTTTCAGGAAGAGGCTTTGGAGATGCTAATGCAGGAGATGCAGTAATGAATGGCTCAGCTCTTTGGAGCAGAAGAACACCTTCCACAGGTACTAGGTGCATGGATGGCGACAACAAAGGACGTGAACAGCATCTTAACAGGTCTGTAGCTCATGGACCAAAATAAGGAAAACTAATGGAACGAGAAGTGCCAAAGTAAGTGCACATAGCTATGCATACTTTATTAATATTATGATTCAGTCCACTCCTGATTGGATGCTGGGTCTGGAAGTGCCATCACAGATCCAAACAAACCAGACCATTGACCAGGACCCAAACTAAAATTGGGAGTTGCAGAATCTTCCACGCATTCAAACAAGCCCTCTGCTTTTCTGTACAATTGCAGAAAGCTGCATGACACATCTTTTGCACAGCACACAACTAGCTTGCACTCCAACTTTAAATGTTGAAAGGGCTGGTCTGGATCTGCACTGCCATCAGAGCTCACATGCAGGTTGCACTGAACATTCATTCTAGAAGAGGTGTGCATTGGCCACAGGGCTGCTGAGATTCTTTCTCTGCCAATTTCTAACAACTGGATATTGTGTGCTGCCAGGAAAAGGCTGCCTGCAAGCATAGTGAGAAAATGCGCAGGAGACCCCCGCACTAGAAGCTGCTAACCTCCTATGAGGAAATGGTCCTCAACATATTTGGCCCCAAGTTCATTGAAGGAAGGGAAAGGGGTAGTTTGTAGGAGTACTTCCAATCAACAACTATCTTTGTACTTTCTCTCATTATTACCCTTGCTCACTCACTAACATGAAGGCATGCAGTGCACAAAAGTTGCATGGCACACAATATATTGGCATCTTAGCCCTTCCCCTATAGGTTCTTCGCAAGATGAGGTGGAACCATCTGGTAGCAGCAGGGACAGCATATCATCTCATACTCCACCTGGCACAAACACAGTTATAGATCCAAGCAGTCCACAGTTAGATAGTTAGTTTGAGGAGAGCGCACCAGGTACAGCACAGTATCAAGTGAGGAGAAGCAAGCAAATTTGGCAGTGGTGGAACGCCAAACAGCTGCCCAGGCTTTCAGCCTGAAGTATTCATTAGCTGCATGAACAATGGATTAGTACCCTGGTAGGCCTGCCTTCAAAAGAGAGTTGGTCAATGACCAAAGGCCTACATGACACCCTTAGAGCATCCTGCTAAATATCCTGCAAGGGCTGTCAAACAGAGAGGTTGAAGTACATCTCCAACCTCTCTGCAGCACTGCATGAAAAATTTCACAATGGCATGTGGCTACTGTTATAAATCTCATCATCAAGAAACTACTCATGAAATAATGCTGGACGGCCAGCTGGTGGCGCCGTCCAAGGAGTATAAATACTCGGGCGTGGGCCCAGCTTGCCAGGGACATTTTGTAAGACAAGGAACTAGTGAAGTACAACTAGACCTCCATGTTTTGAAACAAGTTGATTAAAGCCTTGCTTTATGCTCAACCCAAGTGCGCAGTGAATTTTATTACATCAGCTTCTTCATGGACATCTGCAAGGGAGCCCCAGAGGACAGAGTGACCAAGCCCGTGCACAGTTTCGCTTACAAACACTACGATTGGGACTGTGGAGATCTTGGGCTCCAACGTATGCAAATTTATTGCAAAATAAAAACAATCACAAAACAATAACACAGTACGAAGACAGAACATGGGTGACTTAGTAAAGTGCTGGTGGATGTTTTGCTATTCAGTACTCTAATTCCCAGCAGAAAGCTTGCTCACAATCACCACTGGCTGGGTTTTGACAGGCTGGAACATTGGTTTGAAATAGCCATGATAGCAAGCTACACACTCCTGAGTTTTAACCTATGGTCTGTTCTCACATAGATTTCAGAGCAAAATAACAACAGAAAATGCTGGAAAAACTCAGCAGGTCAGGCAACATCCGTGGAGAGGAATTTGAGTTGACGTTTCGGGTCGAACCCTTCTTCAAAACTGGAAAGAAAAGAAAATAGATCGAAGGCAGGGCTGCGATCGGACAAAAGAAGTGAAAGAGACAAAAGAAGTAGAAGAGACAATAAAAGGTGTTCGAAGCCAGACGAGATGGTGTGAAGGCTGAGATTAGGTGTGAAGTGTACTGGCAGGGCAAGAGATAGCTGCCAGGTGGGAGAGTGAAACAAAAGGAAAGGGGGGGGGGGGGGAAAGGAGTGGAAAGGAGTGGAAAAATTATAGGTAAAAAATTAATGGGGGCCGAGGTTATGATCTGAAATTGTTGAACTCGATATTGAGTCCGGAAGGCTGCAAAGTGCCTAATCGGAAGATGAGGTGCTGTTCCTCAAGTTTACGTTGAGCTTCCGTGGAACAATACAAGAGGCCAAGGACGGTGAGGTCCGAGTGGGAATGGAGCGGTGAATTAAAATGACAGGCGACCGGAAGCTCGGGGTCACCCTTATGGACTGAACGGAGGTGTTCCGCAAAGCGGTCACCCAATCTGCGTTTGGTCTCCCCAATGTAGAGGAGACCGCATCGTGAGCAGCGAATACAGTATACTAGATTGTGAGAAGTACAAGTAAATCGCTGTTTCACCTGGAAGGGGTGTTTGGGGCCCTGGACAGTGGGAAGGGGGGAGGTATAGGGGCAGGTGTTACATCTCCTCCGCTTGCACGGGAAGGTGCCAGGCGAATGGGAAGGGCTGTTTGGGGTGATAGAGGAGTGGACTAGGGTGTCTCGGAGGGAGCGGTCCCTACGGAATGCTGAAAGGGGAGGGGAGGGGAAGATACGTTTCGTGGTGGGATCACTTTGGAGGTAGCGAAAATGCCGGAGGATGATCCATTGAATGTGGAGGCTGGTGGGGTGAAAGGTGAGAACAAGGGGAACCCTATCGTGGTTCTGGGAGGGAGGGGCAGGGGTGAGGGCAGAAGTGCGGGAGATAGAACTGACATGGTCAAGGGCAGTGTCAACCACGGTAGAGGGGAATCCTCGGTTGTGGAAAAAGGAGGACATGTCTGAAGCACTGGTGTGGAAGGTGGCATTGTCGGAGCAGATGCAGCGGAGACGGAGAAACGGGGAGAATGGAATAGAGTCCTTACAGGAGGCGGGGTGGGAGGAAGTGTAGTCCAAGTAGCTGTGGGAGTCAGTGGGCTTGTAGTGAATATTGGTCGATAACCTATCCCCAGAGATGGAGACGGAGAAGTCGAGGAAGGGAAGGGAAGAGTCAGAGATGGACCATGTGAAGGTGGGGGAATTTCCAACATATGCAGTATTTTGCTATCGTACTAGATTTCAGAGCATCTTGCAGGGATGCCCAGCAACTGGGGCAGAGCAGGGCAGAAGGTACACAGGAGGCAGCTTCCTCAGGGTGACGGCTAATCTGTCCACTTGAACTGTTCTTCTTGGACATGGTTCCAGCTGTAGCAGCCCGAGTGCAATGCCACCTCCATCCCCTGAAGCTTGCACTTACCAACAGAAGCCTCCCACCACACTTGCTCCACCCACCCAGGAAGCACTTAGCTGTAGCACTAAAAGAAGCATACTTTATGTGGTCACCAAGGAGAAGTACAGTAGTATTTAGTACAAGGACCTCATTATATAAATAATAAATTTGGAGCACTTTATTTTTCCTTGAGGCAGACTGCCAGATTCAGATTCCAATTGATCAGATGGTGGCAGTTAAACTACAGCAGATGGAAATGTACAGCTCTTTGTTTCTGGGATCATGGAACTTTATCTGCAATACTTGTGCAGGGCTGAAATCTCAGAAATTACTTAAGACACGATTATCCAATTGCTTGACACACCAATCTCCCCATCTGCAACTCTGTTTCTTCCACTTCCTTCAATTTTTCCTCACCTTCCTTGCCCTTTGCTATTGCTGAAGCAGGAGTCTCTTCTTCATTCTACAGCAGTTGATGGTAAATATTTTGGACACCCTTGCAGGGTCACAAAGAACCCTGAGCTGTGGAAACAGCAAAATACTTGCTTAGCATGCTAATGGCATGCTCAACATTAATTCTAGTTAAAGTATGTGCCTTAATGTATTTCTGTTCTGCTGTTATTCTGGGATTTCTCAATGGGGCCATCAGCCAATGCTGCAGAGAATAGCCTTGGTTTCCTAGCTGTCACCCCCACTAATCTAGGTGAACCTTCAAATAATGCAGGCCCAGTGCCACATAACAGGCTTAGTCATCATCAATTGCTTAATCCAGGTCCTAATATCGGGAGCTTTGGCAAACAGGCATACTCAGGAAGGCACTCAATGACAGGTCGGTGTAAAATAAAGGCCTCTGACTCTTCAGCTGCTTCCCTTTCTTGTTGCAATACATCTTACAGCTTGATTCTTGATCTTGCACATGCACAGAAGGAAGCCCTTCTGTTGGATGCTTAGGAGTTATGAACCATGAAGGAGAGCTGGATACATGCCTTATACGCCGCAAGCGTAAACTCCTTTGGGACTTTATCATTAAAGAAAGACCAAGGTGACCTTCTCACGTCCCAGTTCTGTACCAAAGCACTATGTCCAGCCTGAAGCTGGCATCCATCAGGATCCCTAGGTTCCAATATAAATCAACAAATATGCCGTGTAAATCCATAATATCTGGGGGCACCAACTAACATATCCTACTGATTAGACCATTGTTCAAGATGGTAGGCAGAGTATGCTACATTCTCAAGTGAATCTATCAACCAAATATCTGCAAAAGGAAATTCCTAGAACAGATACTTCAAGTCCATCTCTTACAATGATATCCAACACTATAGGGCTGACTTTCCTCTGTTTTTTACGCCTATTACCAGGGCGCAAAGCAGAGAATAAAAGGGGGGTGGAGACCTGTAACACAAGGGGGTAAAAATTGGCGCTACCTTCACCGAGGCGCTACTTTTAGTGCCCCGAAAAAATTAGCGCCCTCGCTGCCTATTTTCCCAGGTAGCGCCCCGAGAGGGAGGAGGGGCGCTACTGGAAGTGCCCTGCGTCCCTCTGGGGGCGCTGCGAGCCAATATTGCGGCGCTACGTGCTGCAGTGCCATGCGCTGCGGCACGTCGCGCCGTGGTACTGCAGGCCTTCCTCCCCTTATTAAAGGGGAGGGGCCTGGCGCAGCGCATCCCGGCGCCCAGCTGGGCCACCAGGGATCGGGAGTGCCGGAAAACGAGCCCAGCACTCATGAGGAGTGCCGGGCTCACGGAGAGCAGGGGGACTTCACGGGGGCTGGGGACAGCAACGGGGGCAGGTGCTGGCAGGCAGCAACAAAAATGGCCGCCCGCCACCTCCCCTTTAACTAGCGCTGCCCGACCGCAGGTAGGCTCCCCTGACCCCGGCGGACATAGCGTCCGGCGGTAAGTCGGGGGGCGCCACCCAATATTACAGCTGGGGCGCTGAGCACGGCAATGATGTCATCGCTGGCGGCGGCGCCGCGCGGCACTAATGGTTAGTGCCGCCGCTAACCTCCTGATGAATTTCGCGGGAGGTGTTAGTGGCGCCACGCCCAGATGCTAGTTCATTTGCGCTCCGTTAGCACCCTCTTAGGGCACTAACGGGAGGCACAAATCAACCGAATTTAGCCCCCCAAGTTTCTTCCCTCTTTGCACATTTCTGGGGTATCCCTAAGCATATCATTGCAATCATTGACAGAGAAATTGGGAGGGGTGACCATAAGTTTGGCTGAGAAGTGTATTAAGCAAGTTTTTAAAAAGGAGAGATGGAATTCTTTAGGATGGAAATGACCGAGAATATCACCCAGGTGGCTCAAAACGGTGGGATAAAGGGAGGGTCTGTATAAGAGTCAGAGGAAGGAGTGTTTGTGGCCCTGCTCTGGCTGTGTTCAGATAAGTAGAAGTACAATTAAGGGAGGGCACTCCCCCACAGTTGGGCAACAGAAGGGGAACATTATGGTTGAGTGTTTTTTTTTTTTAAACACAGCCTTTGCAAAGATGAAATATACATTAAAAAATATAACAGACATTGTAAAACCTACCAACATTTTTGTCCCCATATGTGGCCACTTATTTCCCTCAGCAAGCTCCCAATGTCAGGCTTAATATGGACTAGGAACTCCCTACTTTAATGAAGGATAACGCTAGTTCTGCTGCAGAGGACTCCGATGACGACTTTGATGGGCCAGGCTACAGAAGAATGCTGATGGGTGTACATAACCAAATGCTTGGTGCACTGGAAAGCCTGCCAGAAAGCCTGCGCACAATGTCAAGGAACATGGAGAAGTCTAGCACCAACTTAAAAACATAGAAAAATAGGAGCAGGAGTCGGCCATTCGGCCCTTCGAGCCTGCTCCGCCATTCAATATGATCATGGCTGATCCTCTATCTCAATACCATATTCCCACTCTCTCCCCATACCCCTTGATGCCTTTTGTATCTAGAAATCTATCCATCTCCTTCTTAAATATATTCAGTGACTTGGCCTCCTTAGCCTTCTGCGGTAGAGAATTCCACAGGTTCACCACCCTCTGAGTGAAGAAATTTCTCCTCATCTCAGTCCTAAATGTCCTACTCTGTATCCTGAGAATGTGACCCCTTGTTATAGACCCCCAACCAGGGGAAACATCCTCCCTGCATCCAGTCTGTCTAGCCCTGTCAGAATTTTATACATTTCAACTTATCACAGAGCTTGGTGCAGAGAGCACCTCCATCAGCACACCTTTGGAATCCACCATGATTCAGCATCTGATGGCCAAAATCATTGCAGCACAAACACCTTTTATCAAAGGTATGAGCACTGTAGTGAAGCTCAGCTTCCTGCCTTGCAAGCTGAGACTGCTTCCATCATGGCTCTGGATACCACTGTTCAAAGGGGCTTCTGGGGCATCACAACAGTCCATCAATCTGTTCTCCAATAGATCAGTAGGATTGCTGAGGCGCCGCCCCGAGAGTGTAGCAGTGGCTCCATGGAACACGAACCTGCTGTCCTCTCTCAGGATTACAGCATTCTTGCTCCCACCCCTGCCACTCCACCAGTGCCCTTGCTGTTGCCTGTCAGCCAGCCAGCCCAGACTGCTGCAGCCTGGGCCCAGATGGTGCAGTCTGAAGCTGGGTCCTCTAGGCCCAGAGCTGCTCAAGGTCACTCTCCAAGGCCATCTACAGTTTCTTCGATTGAATGTCAGCAGCCTTCCACCACTCATGCTGCAGCCACTGGGGAAGCACCTCATAGGAGTACTACGGTAGACAAAGGCACACGGAAGACAGGCACTAAGGGAATGCACAAGGGTGATTACATAATGCATACAAAATTAAACTACGGATTGCATTTATAAAATTGGATTGGAATGTGCATTTTCTGGTGCCTTTTATTTTTCTGTTGTCAGAAAGAGGACAATCTCATGGTCAGTGATAGAGGAAAGGTAAGGAATGTGGGACTACTGGTGAATGGGGAGGTGTCACAGAGTTATACAGCACAGAAAGAGCCATCGTGTCCACGCCAGCCATCAAGCCCTGTCTATTCTAATCCCATTTTCCAGCACTTGGTCCATAGCTTTCTATGCTATGGCATTTCAAGTGCTCATCTAAATGCTTCTTGAATGTTATGAGAGTTCCTGCCTCTACCACCCTTTCAGGCAGTGAGTTCCAGATTCCAACCACCCTCTGGGTGAAAAAGTTCTTCCTCAAATCCCCTCTAAACCTCCTGCCTCTTCTCTTGAAACTATACCCCCTGGTTATTGAACCCTCTACTAAGGGGGAAAGTTCCTTTCTATCTACCCTATCTATGCCCCTCATAATTTTGTACACCTCAATCAGGTCCCCCCTCAGCCTTCTCTGCTCTAAGGAAAACAACCCCAGCCTGTCCAGTCCCTCTTCATAGCTGAAGCGCTCCAGCCCAGGTAACAGCCTGGTGAATCTCCTCTGCACCCTCTCCAATGCAATCACATCCCTCCTATAGTGTGGTGACCAGAACTGCACACAGTATTCCAGCTGTGGCCTAACTAACGTTTTGTACAGCTCCATCATAACCTCCCTGCTCTTATATTCTATGCCTCGGCTAATGAAGGCAAATATCCCATATGCCTGTTTAACCACCTTATCTACCTGTCCTGCTGCCTTCAGGGATCTATGTACATGCACACCAAGGTCCCTCTGATCCTTTGTCCTTCCTAGGGTCCTACCATTCATTGTGTACTCCCTTGCCTTGTTAGTCCTCCCAAAATGCATACCTCACACTTTTCAGGGTTAAATTCCATTTGCCACTGTTCTGCCCATCTGACCAACCCGTCTATATCGTCCTGTAGCCTGAGGCTTCCCTCCTCGCTATTTACCACTCCACCAATTTTAGTGTCATCTGCGAACTTACTGATCATACCTCCTACATTCATATCTAAATCATTAATATACACACTACAAACAGCAAGGGACCGAGCACCGATCCCTGCGGTACACCACTGGACACAGGTTTCCAGTCACAAAATCAACCTTCGACCATCACCCTCTGCCTCCTGCCACTAAGCCAATTTTGGATCCAATGTGCCAAATTGCCCTGGATCCCATGGGCTTTTACCTTCTTGACCAGTCTCCCATGCAGGACTTTGTCAAAAGCCTTACTGAAGTCCATGTAGACTACATCAACTGCACTACCCTCATCCACACACCTAGTCACCCCCTCAAAAAATTCAATCAAATTGGTTAAACATGATCTCCCCCTGACAAAGCCATGCTGACTATCCTTGATTAATCCTTGCCTCTCCAAGTGGAGACTAATTCTGTCCCTCAGAATTTTTTCCAATAATTTCCCTACCACTGATTTTAGGCTCGCTGGCCTGTAATTCCCTGGTTTATCCCTACTACCCTTCTTGAATAATGGTACTACGTTAGCTGTCCTCCAGTCCTCTGGCACCTCCCCTGTGGCCAGAGAGGTTCTGAAAATTTGTGTCAGAGCCCCTGCATTCCCCTCCCTTGCCTTACACAGCAGCCTGGGATACATCTCATCTGGGCCTGGGGATTTATCCACTTTTAAGCCCGCTAAAACCGCTAGTACCTCCTCCCTCTCAATGTTAATTTGTTCAAGTATATCACAATCCCCCTGCCTGATTTCTATGCTTACATCGTCCTTCTCCATAGTGAACACAGATGCAAAATATTAATTTAAAACCTCACCTATATCTTCCGGCTCTACACACCGATTGCCAATTTGGTCCCTAATGGGCCCTACTCTTTCCCCGGTTATCCTCTTGCCCTTAATATACTTATAAAAAACCTTGGGATTTTCCTTTATTTTGCCCACCAGTGTTTTTTCATGCCCCCTCTTTGCTCTCCTAATTTCTTTTTAAGTACCCCCCCTGCACTTTCTATACTCCTCTAGGGCTTCCACTGTTTTTAGTCCTTTGTATCTGCCAAAAAACTCCCTTTTTTCCCTAATCCATTCTTGTATATCCCTTGACATCCAGGGTTCCCTGGACTTGTTGGTCCCACCCTTGAAGTTTACGGGAACATGTTGGCGCTGTAATCTCTATTTCCTTTCTGAATGACTCCCACTGCTCTGATGTGGATTTTCCTACAAGTAGCTGATCCCAATCCACTTTAGCCAGATCCTGCCTTATCATATTAAAATCAGCCTTCCCCCAATTTAGAACCTTTATTTCTGGTCCACCTTTGTCTTTTTCCATGACGACCTTAAATCTCACCAAATTATGGTCACTGTCACCAAAATGCTCTCCTACTGACACATCTACCACTTGCCCGGCTACATTCCCAAGAATTAGGTCCAGTATCGCCCCCTCTCTTGTAGGACTTTCTACATGCTCGCTCAAAAAGCTCTCCTGGATGCACTTTAAGAATTCCGCACCTTCTAAGCCTTTCACACTCTGACTATCCCAGTTAATATTGGGGAAGTTGAAATCCGCTACTATTATTACCCTATTATTTCTACACTTCTCTGAGATTTACCTACATATCTGTTCTTCTATCTCCCCCTGACTGTTTGGGTGCTTGCCCCCTTTTTGTTTTTAATTTCTACCCATATGCCCTCATTAGAGGAACCTGCCAAGATATCATCCCTCCTTACTGCAGTAATTGACTCCTTGATTAATATTGCGACACCCCCCTCTGTCTCGCCTGAAGATCCTATACCCCAGAATATTGAGCTGCCAGTCCTGCCCCTCCCTCAACCATGTCTCTGTGATAGCAACAATATCATACTCCCATGTGTTCATCAACACCTTCCATTCATCTACCTTACTCGCAAGACTCCTTGCATTAAAATAAATGCCATCCAGCCTTGCCATACTTCCTTGTGCCGTTAGATATTTGCTCTGCCTTCCAGACCGACTTGTTTTTTCCTCTGTATTTGGCTGTGCATCACCCCCTACTATAGCTCCACTCCGTATCCCATCCCCCTGCCAAGTTAGTTTAAACCCCCCCCAACAGCACTAGCAAACCTCCCCGCAAGGATGTTGGTCCCGTTCCGGTTCAGGTGCAACCTGACATGAATCTTGTCATTCATGTGGAAATAACTTATGAAATTATACTGGGCGGCCTGCTGGTGGCGCTGTCCAGGGAGAGTATAAATACTCGGGCATGGGCCCAGCTTGCTCAGGACATTCTTTAACAGGAACTAGTGAAGGACACAACTAGATCTCCATGTTGAAAAACAGTTCATTAAAGCCTTGTCTAATACTTAGACCAAGTGCCTAGTAGTTTTCGGACGTCACAACCCGTCCGATTTGTACAGGTCCCACCTTCCCCAGAAACAGACCCAGTGATCCAGGAAACTAAAGCCCTCCCTCCTGCACCAACTCTTTAGCCACGCATTCATCTGCTCTATCCTCCTATTCCTATACTCACCAGCACGTGGCACCAGGAATAATCCAGAGATTACAACCTTTGAGATCCTTTTTAAACTGCTACCTAGCTTCCTAAATTCTTGTTGCAGGACCTCATCCCTCTTTCTACCTCTGTCATTGGTACCAATGTGAACCACGACCTCTGACTGTTTACCCTCCCCCTTCAGAATGCCCTGCAGCCATTCAGTGACATCCTTGACCCTGGCACCAGGGAGGCAACATACCATCCTAGAGTCACGTCTGCGACCGCAGAAACGCCTGTCTGCACCCCTCACTGTTGCCCTTCCACTCTTACTCCTGCCCCCTTGTGCAGCTGAGCCATCCACAGTGCTGTGAACTTGGCTCTGGCTGCACTCCCCAGAGGAACCGTCACTTTCACCGTTTTCCAACACAGAAAAACGGTTGTGGAGTGCGATGCACTCTAGGGCTTTCCTGTGGTTGAGGTTACTGGTATCGCTCATGAATCATTTGTTTACGTAGAACCCGGGCAGAAAGGGGCTGTCTATTTTATAGTCTCCCTTTCTCTTCATGTTCCTCCACTTCCTGTTGCACTTCCTCCTCCTCCGCCGATATCTCCAGCAGCAGCCTGGAAGGAGCCAGACGCCTAAAAGTTAAGCGACGTGGTCACCTTGACAGCAACAGGCAATGCTGTCCTTGCCCTGCTTTGAGGCTGCAACCATTGGCAGATTTAAGTCATGACCTCATTTGTGAAGCGAAGACATCTCATGCAGTGGTCCTCACTGAAGTTGAGGTAAGGGAATTGCTCTCTGAAGACCTACTGACGTCCTCCTGCTGAGAGCCCTTCTCCCTCTCCTCCTCCTCCTCCCTCTTCTAGCAGCTTGTCCGGCTTTGTGTGACAGCTCTTCATTCTCCCAGTCATGTTCAACTCCCAGAGGAAGGTCTACCAGGCCATCCATGTCTGGAAGGAACTTGTTTCAGCACAAGATTTTAAATGTCCAATAAAGTACTTCAGCACCAGCCAGACCAGTCCCTGTAGATTATTCAAACTATAGCCAAGTATAGGAAAGCTCTAAAAACATGTACAATTGCACCAATGTCCCATAGCATCTAAAAACATAGAAACATAGAAGATAGGAGCAGGAGTAGGCCATTTGGCCCCTCGAGCCTGCTCCTCCATTCAATGAGATCATGGCTGATCATCCAAATTCAGTACCCTGTCCCTACCTTCTCCCCATATCCCTTGATCCCTTTAGCCTTAAGAAATATATCCAACTCCTTCTTGAATATATTTAATGAACTGGCCTCCACCGCCCTCCGCCAAATGCTGTGCAGCCCAATGTAGCCCCCATTGTGTTTTTCTATCACATCTTGTGTCACATTTTGGCATCACAACTCAGCATTACACTTTCTTCTTTACAAACTTCTTATATGCAAATGTCTCTGAATGAAGCTGATTGGCTTAAATGTTATGGGGGAAAAATTCGGTTGTTTTGCGCCTCTCGTTAGCGGCCTAAGAGGGCGCAAATGGTCGCAAAGCAACTAGTGCCTGGGTGCAGCGATGTTTGCGCCGCTTGCGAAATTGACCAGACATTTTGCGGCGGCACTAAACACTACCACCACGGTCTCCTGCGCCCGCAGATCGTGACGTCAGTCGAGCGTGCAACGTCCCGGACCGGATATTGAGTGGCGCCCCCTGCCTTACCGCCTGCCGCTAGCAACAACAGGTTGAGGGGAACGTTTTGCAGTCGGGAAGGGACTGGGGGAGCGCTATTTAAAGGCGACCGCTTCCGCCATTTTTGTCGACGACATTTTTGCACCACGCATTCTGAGAGAAAGAAAGAGACTTCTGGAGAGATTCATGCTGTGTGAAGGAGTTTTGGGTACTGAGCAGCACTTTGCAGGTTCATTTTGATTTGACCTTCCTTGCATCGATTTAGAAGAGACCATGGGGGCTGCACTCTGAGCTCTTTCCCTGGGCCTCTCCATTTTTCTTTCCAGCAGATTTGACAGGTCTCTCCAGGCCGAGCTTCAAGGCTGCAATGAGCAGGGTGTGGATGGAGAGCAAGATTGACCCTCCCCTTTAAGAACTGGCCGGCGCCAGTGTGTTTGTGTTCCATTGCTGACTGACATCACATGAGCTTCGCCAGCGCTCTGAGGTAGCGCCTTGCTCCTCGGCGTTAGCGCCTTAAGAGAGGTGTGTAGCACCTGATTTAGCGCTCCAATCACCTCCAGGGGCGATAGAAGCCAAGTTTTCAGTCGGAGGCAATAATTAGCGGCATGCGCTAAACTTTGCGCTCGGCCAATAATTGCGCCTCAAACAGGGCGATACCGAATTTCTCCCCCTATATCCGTAAAAGAACAAATCGGAACTCTGCAAATATGACCAATGAACAAAATGTACCAAAAGCTGAACCAATCAAATTACTCCAAAAAAAATCAAAAATCCTTTCAGCCACATCAAATCAGAAGCCTGTAGCTTTGAGCAAAAAATATAGAAACTGAACCAAGCCATTCAAAATGGTCTCTTGAAAATTTTACATGTGCTATTTTTCTATTCCCACAAATTCAAATATCCTGCATACTGAGTAGCAAGTCATTAAATATATTTCCTTTGTCCGCAACTGAAGTTTTCTTGAGTATTACCTCCCAGTTAATTTGTTTAAGCTCTTCCCTCAGTGCCTTAAAGGTGGCCCTTTTAAAGTTGTATACCTGGGTGCTGATTTGGAGCATTGGTTTGTCCTAAATCATTTAATTATGTTATGATCACTGCTGCCCTTAGGTACTACTATGCTATCTAGGTCACCTGTCATTACCAGGTCGAGACACAAGTTGCTTCTTGTGGCAGGCACCCCTATGCATTGGGTCAGAAAGCTAGTTCTACAGAAAGGCATCTCCGGCATCCTCCTTCCCCACGTTGCTGGGAAATCCAGCGCCAGACCCCCATTGGGGAAGTGCCCAGGCCCCTCTCCCGCCGCGACCCCATGGAGACCCCCTCAGCCCCCTGTGCAAGGGGACTAATCCAACATTTTTTAAAAAATGCCTACCTTATTTTTGGAGGTCCAGGCTACTTCTC
The DNA here is from genome assembly GCF_052327205.1 of Somniosus microcephalus. Lineage (NCBI taxonomy): Eukaryota > Metazoa > Chordata > Chondrichthyes > Squaliformes > Somniosidae > Somniosus > Somniosus microcephalus. The sequence goes on from NC_140992.1 coordinate 170,199,479, forward strand.
TGCTTCACTATTTCCCGCTGTCTGTAGTGTGTACATATTATGGAATGCATCTTCCAGAAATAATTCCCCCTTGCAAATCCTTCAGAGGGTAGCAAGTTGGTCCTTGAGCTCTGCATTCCTCTGTTGAAGCAACACAGCCTTCTAACATTTTGTGCATGCACACACACCCTGGATACTTTCCAGATCCAGAATACCCCACATCCTGCATGCCACACACGTTACACATCTAGCTCTTGATCCACCATTTCTATACTCACAGCAGCACTACTCAGTTTTAACGTTAGAACAATTTTGGTTTTCGCTTACCTACACTGGTATCTCAATTCAGGCCCAGCCCTTCATAGCATCAAACTTCTTCTCTTAACTTCTCTCAGCTCAAACTTGCTCCATCACCTTTGCATTCAATAATTTCTCACTTGCACACCAACTAAATTTATATATACTTTTAAAATAGGGTCACTGTCTATGCTACAATCATGGTGTCCTCTCTCCTGTTACTGGCTTAACACAACTTTAAATACATTCGCCTGGAATTTCCGTGAGGGTTCTACTGGTCTCCATAGTAACTTCAGCGGTGGACCAGGAGAACTCCCAAAGGAATGGTGTAAGCCGTTTACGCTATTTCTCTGGTGGTTCTGCTGCGCTCCCGTCAGTTACAGTAGGAGAATGGGAAAACCTCTGTGGAATTTTAAGGTAGCCCATTACATTTTGTTAGCAGCTCCCCTTTAAATGTCAACACCAGCCCTTAAAGAGTAGTTACTTCAACGGAAATCCTGCCCCCTCCATTCAAATGAGCTGGATTCATTTGCAACTGAAATGTATAACCTTATAAGTGGAAACATTTTTACTGAGAGGAAAAGTGCCTATAGCATGCAAAAAATGCTGGTACACATCTTTCTTATCCCACCCCAATTCCAGAGCTCAATATTACATCCATGCTGGATTTTTTTGAAGTGCAGCATAAACAAAACTATGGACTATAAAAGGAAACAAGTACAAATGACTAATATAAAAACAGAAAATGCTGGAAATACTCAGCATCTGTGGAGAGAGAAACAGTTAACGTTTCAGGTTGATGACTCTGTCAGAACTGGAAAGAGTTGGAGATGGAACAGGTTTTTAAGCAAGTGTAGAGGCAGGGAACTGGGGGGGAGGAAAGAACAAAAGGGAAGGTCTATGATAAGGTGGAAGGCAGGAGAGATTAAGAGACAAAAGGGATGATGGTGCAAGGCAAAATGAGATGGTAATCGGACAAGTTAAGAAACAAAAGATGGCTCGAGATGATGTGTAAATGGCAATGGCAGAATCATCAACAGCTGCCATGTGAGAGAGAAAAAAAATGAAAAAAAAGATAGGGGCAGAGGTTATGGTCTGAAATTGTTGAACTTGATGTTGAGTCCAGAAGGCTGTAAAGTGCCTAATCGAAAGATGAGGTGCTGTTCCTCGAGCTTACATTGAGCATCATTGGAACAGTGTAAGAGGCCGAGGAGGGAGAGGTCAGAGTGGGTGTGGAGCAAAAAATTAAAGTGACAGGCGACTGGAAGTTCAGGGTCACCCTTACGGACAGAATGGAGGTGTTCTGCAAAGTGGTCACCCAATCTGCGTTTGGTCTCCACAATGTAGAGGAGACTGCATCGTGAGCAATGAATACAGTATACAAAATTGCAAGAAGTACAAGTAAATCGCTGTTTCACCTGGAAGGGGTGTTTGGGGCCCTGGACAGTGGGAAGGAAGTAAAAGGGCATGTATTGTATCTCCTGCGCTTGCACGTGAAGGTGCCAGGGGTAGGGGTGTTGGGGGTGATAGAGGAGTGGACCAGGGTGTCGCGGAGGGAGCGGTCCCTTCGGAATGCTGAAAGGGGAGGTGAGGGAAGATGTGTTTGGTGGCGGGATCACGCTGGAGGTGGTGGAAATGGCGGAGGATGATCGTTGAATGTGGAGGCTGGTGGGGTGAAAGGTGAGGATAAAGGGAACCCTATCGTGGTTCCAGGAGGGAGGAGAAGGGGTGAGAGCAGAAGTGCGGGAAATGGAACGGACACGGCCAAGGGCCGTGTCAACCACGGTAGAGGGGAATCCTCGGTTGAGGATGCGGCAGAGACGGAGAAACTGGGAGAATGGAGTAGAATCCTTACAGGAAGCGGGTGGGAGGAAGTGTAATCCAGGTAGCTGTGGGAGTCAGTGGGCGTATAATGAATGTTTGTCAATAGCCTATCCCCAGGGATGGAGACAGAGAAGTCGAGGAAGGGAAGGGAAGAGTTGGTGATGGACCATGTGAAGGTGAGGGAAGGGTGGAAATTGGAAGCAAAGTGAATGAATTTTTCTAGTTCAGGGCGAGAGCAGGAAACGGCACCGATACAGTCATCAATGTACCGGAAAAAGAGGTGAGGGAGGGGACCTGAGTAGGACTGGATCAAAGAATGTTCCACATATCCCATGAAAAAGCAGGCATAGCTAGGGCCCCTGCAGGTTCCCATAGCAACACCTTTAATTTGGAGGAAGTGAGTGGCGTCAAAGGAGAAGTTGTTCAATGTGAGAATAAGTTCAGCCAGACGGAGGAGGGTGGTGGTGGTGGAAGGGGACTGGTTGGGCCTCTGTTCAAGGAAGAAACGGAGCGCTCTCAGGCCATCCTGGTGGGGGGGGGTGGAGGTGTAGAGGGATTGGACATCCATAGTAAGAACTGCTGTTATACCCCTGGGTTACACTGCCGTATAGTTGGATATTGGGTAATACAGGCACAATGCTGAACATAAGATGAGTGACCAGCACGGAGAGAATACCTAGGCAGACCCGTAATCTGCAACAGAAGTGTCAGAGGCAGATATCCACCCTGGACTGTGCATCTCACAGCACCCGGCATCACTCATTCCTACAGTGGCAAGCACCCGCACCAGCACGGAAACATTCACTTTGGGAGGTTCAATTATTGAGTTGCAATTACTGGGTGAATCACCATTGAACGCAAGTGAGAAGGAGCAAGTGGAAGTGGCATTGGAGAAGCCACAATCCTCTGACCAGAGGTCCAGCTCAAGAGGTCCTGCAGGTGCTGAGTCCAGGGATTTGGACATCACAGAGTCCGACTACAAATGCAGATGGTGGCTCAGCATCAGTATTTCATGAAGTCATTTGAGAGTGTGCAAAGAAGACTGTATCCATGGAGAGGTCCACAACACACATCTGTGCAGTGCTGCATGACTGCCTGAGTAAGTTGAAAACCACGATGAAGAGCGTGGACACTCCAGGGCCCTCTGCAGAAGATTATGGCAATATCCTTCTTATAGCGGCCGCCTTGGCTCAGTGGTAGCACTCTTGCCTTTGAGTAAGAAGGTTGTGGGTTCAAATCCACTCCAGGACTTGGACACAAAATCTAGGCTGACACTTAAGTGCAGTACTGAGGTAGTGCTGTAATCTCAAAGGTGCCGTTGTTCAAACTGTGCTGGTGCTTGCAACTGTAGGAGACATTAAATCGATGTCTCAAGTGAGATCCCATGGCACTATTCAAAGAACAGCAGGCGACATCTCCTGATGTCCCTCATTTATCCCTCAGCCAACATCAATTTACTTTTTGTCATTTTAATTCTCCGGACCACTCCTACTCTGACCTCGGCCTCCTACACTGTTTCAATTAAGCTCACGTAAGCTCAAGAAACAGCACTTCATCTTTCTATTAGGCATTCTTCCAGACTCAACACTGAGTTCAACAATTTCAGATCATAACCTTTGCCCCTGTGGCGGTACCACCGGTTGTACCTTACATAAAGACACATAATTCCCTTTAACTTACCTTACCGTATGTTTAACTTACCGTTTGGGGCCGTTGCCCTTTTAACTTACCTGTTGGGGCCGTTGCCCCTTTAAGATTCACCCTAACGTGACGACGTGACGTGCGTGCGGCGGCCGCCGGCCCAACTCGGCCTTCTAGGATGGCCGCCGGCACAGCCCGGCCTAGCATCTTCGGCCTCAACGGCCAGCTGACAGGAGCGACGCGACTTTCCGCTCCCGCGGCAAGCACCGGCACAGCCCGGCCTCGCGACCTCGGCCTCAACGACGCGCATCACGTGACGCCCTAAGCGCGGGAAACGCGAACAACATGATGACGTCACAACACAAACGCGATGACGTCATCACGCTCCCCACAGGACTGCGAACTCAGTCCTCGTGGCGTCCCCGCTGGGACAAGACCTATACCACGGCGCTCCTACAGTCAGCCATCTTACCTGCCATCTTACCTGATGTAATTAGTCTGTTCCTGTAAATAAACAACTTGTTAATAGTTTGTCGAAGTCAAACTCTCTTATTTAGTGGCGATCTACACGAACCGCTACATTGGCGACCCAACGACGTGAGTACGGGAGCTCATCAATTCCAACGCTACAATTGGTGAACCCGTATCCGTGAACGATTTTCACGGTAGCAACGCGCGCCTGAAACTCGTCTTCCCACAAGACGACCAACGCACAACCGACGAACAACCACGGAACAGCAACCGCCTAACACCGACTCCGCCAATGGCGACCCCGTCTTTGCGAACGTATTCGCAAGGTAAGCGCAGCCTGGAGCAGATCCCGTTTGACACGGACAAACCTCAACCGGACCCCGTTCGTTTTTTTGTGAGCAATTTTCACAAAAGCACACCATGGAAGCACCAGCCGTTTTGCTGTTGCTACCGCAATCCAGGGAGCCACAGTCTCCCTCGTGCTTTATACCGGTAGAAGCCCCGTTCGACGAGAACATCGATGCGGCGCCGACCACGCACTTGCTCACGGTCCCCGTACTCGTCTTTCCTACCGCCACACGGATCGTCCGCCTCTACGTCCACAGCGACAGCAAGTTTAAATCTCTCCAAGCGCGGGGTACAGTATGTTCGGGCCCATAAAATCGGAGCGCACCCTGCGGGGATACCACGAGGACTCACCCCCGCGAAACACGAGGACCCACTCCTCGCGCACCACGAGGGCCCACTCCTCGCGCACCACGAGGACCCATCCCTCGCGAACCACGAGGACCCATCCCTCGCGAACCACGAGGACCCATCCCTCGCGAACCACGAGGACCCATCCCTCGCGAACCACGAGGACCCATCCCTCGCGAACCACGAGGACCCATCCCTCGCGAACCACGAGGACCCATCCCTCGTGAAAAACGACGACTCCTTCTCCGCCGACGATGCACCAGCCCTTCAGCCTGCTGGTTGTGTTACCTACTACACGATTCGGCGTGAACAAAAGGCGTGCCGCCCTCCCGGCTATTTTCTCCTAAATCTACAACTGTTACAAGTGTTGCCGCCCTCCAGGCAGAGTTAACCCCTCCTGAAAGCAACAACAACCTGGACCGTTGCCGCCCTTTCTCCAGTTTTCCCTTTAACAAACGCAAACGTCTACTGAAGCTGCACACAGAGGACGGGTCCAACGGGCATCCTGCGGCCGCGATCAGCCACGTGAAAGTTGCTAGCCTCACCAATCACAGGTTAACGCAGTAACTCTTCACCCTCTGTTGTGTTAATGTCGTAGCACTATGGCACGCACCGTTCTGCGTGTTCCAGCCTCCTGAAGGTTTCGCTCACCTGTCGGCGAGTTCACTCACCTCGCCTGTCAAGTCCTTCTGGAACGTTCGCTTGGCGTTGCTGCAGAGTTCGTTATAACAAGGACTTGTTCCAACATCAACAGAGTCATCGCCCGCGTCCGCCCAACTTACCCGTCACTCTAACAAGGCCTGCTGTTTCGCACGTTTCCACAGTCCTTCGCCTGATGGATACACTTTATTCGCCACGACGCGCGTACGGATCCCCTCACGAGCAGCATCTTCGGAACTCGCTCGCCAAGCCGAGACAGCACGACCGCCGAGACCACCAGCTTGTCAGACCATCTCATCCTTGGACTTTCGTTAAAGCGAATTCTGGGGGGGCCCATGTGGCGGTACCACCGGTTGTACCTTACATAAAGACACATAATTCCCTTTAACTTACCTTACTGTGGCCTAGAAATTCAGTCGCGTTTGCGCCCACTTATTGGCTATAGAGTGGTTTGCGCCGGAAGTTTTTTAGCGCCCGAAATTCAGTTGGTCCCTAACATCGGCGTTAGCCGGTAGCGCTGCGCCGGCACCGATGACGTCATCGGTGTGCGCAGCGCCCCGGTTCCAATGCTATTCCGTGCCGATGGCCAAATTCAGTTGCGGCCGCCTCGCCCGTAGCGGCCGCAAACAGCGTTTGAAAAACAGTGCCTTGCAGCTCCGAGAGGCCGGCGCATAAAGGTGGAGGGGCGGCCGGCCGCTTTCCCGGCGGCCGCCTGGCCGCACCTCCCTCCCCGGACTCCTGCACCACCCCCCTGCGTCATTGGTGTCTGACTCCCGCGAGCCCGGCACTTCTTCGTGGTGCCGGGCTCATTTGCCGGGGGAATCCAGCGGCGATCTCACGGCTGCAGGCAGCTCCTCCTTAAGAGAAGGAGAAGGCCTGCAGTAACCCAGCCTGCCGCACGGCATCGGGTGCCGCAGCGGCAGCTGGACGCCTGAAACTGACTTTCATCACCCCAAACGAGGCGGCCAAACCCTGCAATAGCGCCCGCCTCCGTCTTGGGGCGGCGCAACTGAATTTCAGGCGGGCGCTACGGGAATCCGGGCGAGCGCAAAATTTCGGGCACTAAAGACCTGGCGCGGCGATACCGAATTTTTAGCCCTGTATGTTTAACTTACCTTTTGGGGCCGTTGCCCTTTTAACTTACCTGTTGGGGCCGTTGCCCCTTTAAGATTCACCCTAACGTGATGACGTCACGTCACGTACGACGTGACGTGCGTGCGGCGGCCGTGGGCCCGACTCGGCCTTCGAGGACAGCCGCCGGCACAGCCCAGCCTAGCGTCTTCGGCCTCAACGGCCAGCCGACGGGAGCGACGCGATCTTCCGCTCCCACGGCAAGCACCGGCACAGCCCGGCCTCGTGACCTCAGCCTCAACGGCCAGCGACGCAACGACGTGCATCACGTGACGCCCTAAGCGCGGGAAACGCGAACAACATGATGACGTCACAACACAAACGCAATGACGTCATCACGCTCCCCACAGGACTGCGAACTCAGTCCTCGTGGCGTCCCCGCTGGGACAAGACCTATACTACGGTGCTCCTACAGTCATCCATCTTACCTGCCATCTTACCTGATGTAATTAGTCTGTTCCTGTAAATAAACAACTTGTTAATAGTTTGTCGAAGTCAAACTCTCCTATTTAGTGGCGATCTACACGAACCGCTACACCCCATATTTTTGGACGGCAGCTGTTGCTGGTGATTCTGATATTCCCATTTACACCTTTTGTTTCTTTACTTGTCCCATTACCATCTCCTTTTGCCTTGCACCATCATCCCTTTTGTCATTTAATCTCTCCTGCCTTGCACCCTATCACAGACCTTCACTTCTGTTTTTTCCTCCCCTCCCCATTTCTCTGCCTCTGTACTTGCTTAAAACCTGTTACGTCTCTAACGTTTTCCAGTTCTGACGAAAGGTCATCGACCTGAAACGTTAACTCTGTTTCTCTCTCTACAGATCCTGCCTGACCTGCTGAGTATTTCCAGCATTTTCTGTTTTTATTTCAAAAGTACTTCATTGGTTGTAAAACACTTCGGGGCACTCTGAGGTTGTGAAAAGGTCTATATAAATACAAGTTCTTTCTTTTTATATATGTGAAAAATTAAAAGTGAAATGCTCTTTTAAGGATTACACTTTCCATTGTTCTAAGTAACATAACCTTGAGCCAGATGAAAAAGGTTAATCTTGTTTTGTTATGTGAATCAGGGAACACTGGGTGGATAAAAGCCCAAGAGTCTCTTGCTGCAAAAGAGAATTTCATACCAAGAAATTTGCCGATTAAATGGTTAAACAGCAATTTATTTCTCCCTACCAGAGAACTGAAAGTTCACCTAATTTACTTCTAGAAGTTCAGATGACAAGCCCCCAATTCACAAATCACATTTCCTATTACTGGCAAAGTGTCTCAAGGCCATTAAATCTAAAGTAGACGTGACTCTGCACTTAGCCATGTGCATAGTTCTACTGCATATTTAAAATGCAGTTCTAAAAATACTAACAGCTTCCTTATGCATGGCAACAATAAAATGGGTTTATAGACAGCAAAAGCTCACTACCAAGTTAACCAACAGGATGACTCCAGCATGGACATATTGGGACAATTTGCATTCAAAATCTGCATTCTGATTTCCTTCAGATCTCGGTTCAAAGTCCGACCTGTTCTGCATCACTGTGCAGCTTCAACACTTGCATTGTGTTATCACACATGAATACTGTTGCCATTGAACTCTGGCGAGTTCTGCAGAGGAAGAGGTTGAAAGCCTCTGAATAAACAGATTTGCAAGTTACTTCAGAATTCAACCCGAATGACTAAATCTCGAAGTAAAGGAACACAGAGACGAAGCATCCACCTGATCACAGGTCAAGATAAAGGAGAAGTCAGTTGGCCCGAGAAACCTAGCACAACAAAAATTCAGTTTTACTGATCTTCAGATCTCTTTATTGCTGCTCTGTCCAAACAAAATAAAAATACAGAGACTTGTAATTTAATCCAATTAATGCATTCAACTTTTGCCCATTTATTGGCAATTTTGCCAATTTAGCTGAAGTCTGTCTTAAACAGTCCTAAATATAAAAAGAACAATGGGTAACATTAACTCTTCAACTCAGAGGTTTAAGGTAACCTCATTTCAGGATGGCATAGTGCATTGGTGCTACAATGCACCATTCTATGGTGTGATAGGATGTGAATGGTCCTGCCCATAGTTCCTCACATGTTGAGTTCCTGAAGTCAGCTGAGCTGTCGCAGGAAAGCACTGAGCAAAAGCCTCACTATTCCTCGTAGGGAAGAGTAAGAGAGAGAAATCAGAATGTAAATCACTCAGGCAACTCTCTCTGGATCTCCTTACAGCTAATTCAACAGCAGCATTCACAGAGACCAAACAGTAAAGCACATGCCTTCCTCTTAACTGGGGAACGATACATGACCTGGGAGAGAATGGGCAGATCAGCAATCCATTATACACATTGCAATTTTGGGTGGGGTGTACAACAGGGGGCTGAGCTGCTACTACCTAGTTAACGCCCCTGCCAAGTTGCAAGTTTCGCCCAATAAGTGTGGACTCACTAGATTACAGCCTGAAAATCACTGTTGTTAATATTAGCGGATGACTGTTTAAGACATTCATACAGTAGTGGTAGTCAAGTGGTTATGGTATTGGGCTAGAACCCCCAAGGTTATGGGTTCAAATCCCACTTTGTCAGGTTGTGAAATTCAATTAAATAAATCTGGTTATTTGTGGGGTGCCAGAATAAACATAGGATAGTAAATCATTTAATTGCTAATGAGCAGGCAGGAAAACATTTTCTACTCAATAAAATTCTGATAAGAAGTTCCATTGACAATATATTCACCCCAACAAAGCTTCAGTATTGAAATATCAATGGAGCAGCAAATAAATATGTTTTAAAATATTCCCTTTTAGGTTTGTTTAGATCATTTCTTGCCCACCTATTTCAGTTATTCCCTCCCGCCTTCAAGCTGCTCCCAACCAATCCAGATGCCAAAGGAGAAATGACCACTGGGAGATATATGGAAACATAACCATTTGGCTCATCATCTATTTTTCCGTACTTTCCTGTGAGCTGTTGCCTTTTCCTTTGAGTTGGTGCTGCTTACTGATGGCCTTGCTGATATTGGGAATTGATCATGTGTGAAATCCAGCCCCGAGTGTCAGTAAGCTATCTCATTATCCACCAACACGCATTTCCCAGCTGGAGTACGGCCATGATCTAATGAACTATGCCTCTGATCTATTCCTGATATCTCGCAATACGAAACAGCACTGAACACTGATCTACTAAAATGTGCCATTCTTAGATCCAACTGGAATATTTTCTGTACAGAAATTCAGCACAACTAAAATGTTTCTGGTCTCATATCTATCAAGTGTAAGAAATTGTAGGATATTTGGTGTTGAAGTAGATGTTTATCTAACCTGTGTGCAAGTGTATTTGCAGATCCTCGCTGTGGTCTCCAATCCGCTGTGGGATAAATTCTACCGTCACTTGCATGCTCTCCCCAAGTCCCAGGTTTCCATGGATAGGTTCCACTGAGAATGGCCTGCAAACAACAAGCAAATAAGAAATAACTAAAACACATATGACACAAAGATTTAACAGCCAAACAGCTGCACTTGTAACATGTACTGCTGTTTAGTCTTATTTTGGGTTAATATGTGCAAAGATCTCACATCCCTTGCAATATCGCATTAAGCTATGTGTCCCAGGTCCCACAGACAGTTTTTTTACAACTCAAATTTTCCACTTTGGTACAATACAATCTCCCAGCCAGTTTGTCCTTCTACTGAATAAAATTCTAATAAGTTCCATTGACAACATATTCACCCCAACAAAGTTTCAGTATTGAAATATCTTCTCCCTTCTTCTTAGGCAGTCCCTCGGAACCGAGGATGACTTGCTTCCACATTAAAAATAAGTTTTCAGGTGACTGATGAGTCCAATGCGGGACCTACAGTCTCTGTCACAGGTGGAGCAGATGGTGGTTGAAAGGACGGGTGGGTGGGGTGCTTGGGTTGACGTGCGCTCCCTGCGCTTGGCTTCCGCTTGCTCCCGGTGAAGAGACTCGAGGTGTTCGGCGCCTTCTCGGATGCTTCTCCTCCACTTTGTGCGGTTTTGGGCCAGGGATTCCCAGGCAGCACAGTGGCATAGTGGTTAGCACTGTTGCCTCACAGCGCCAGGGGCCCGGGTTCGAATCCGGCCTCGGGTGACTGTCTGTGTGGAGTTTGCACATTCTCCCCGTGTTTGCGTGGGTTTCCTCCGGGTGCTCCGGTTTCCTCCCACAGTCCAAAGATGTGCGGGTTAGGTTGATTGGCTATGATAAATTGACCCTTAGTGTTAGGGGGATTAAATACGTGGGGTTACGGGGATAGGGTGGGATATGTGTTGGTGTAGGGGTTACGGGGATCGGGTGGGATGTGTGTCGGTGCAGGCTCGATGGGCCGAAATGGCCTCTATCTGCACTGTAGGGTTTCTGTGATTTCTGTGCCAGTGGGGATGTTGCACTTTTTCAAGGAGGCTTTGAGCGTGTCCTTGAAGCGTTTCCTCTGCCCACCTGGGGCTCTCTTGCCATGCCGGAGCTCCGAGTAGAGCGCTTGTTTTGGGAGTCCCATATCAGGCATGCGGACAATGTGACCCGTCCATCGGAGCTGATCAAATGTGGTCAAAGCTTCGATGCTGGGAATGTTGGCCTGAGCGAGAACACGGACGTTGGTGTGCCTATCCTGCCAATTAATTTGCAGGATCCTGCGGAGGCAGCGTTGGTGGTAACTCTCCAGTGCTTTGAGGTGCCTGCTGTACATGGTCCATGTCTTTGAGGCATACAGCAGGGCGGGTATCACTGCTGCTCTGTAGACCATGAGCTGAGTGCCAGGTTTGAGGTCCTGGTCTTCAAACACTCTCTTCCTCAGGCGACCGAAGGCTGCACTGGCACACTGAAGGCGGCGTTGGACTTCGTCATCGACATCTGCCCTTGTTGACAGTAGGCTCCCAAGGTATGGAAAGTAGCCCACGTTGTCCAAGGCCTTGTCGTGGATTATGATAATCGGGGGGGCAGTACTGTGTGGTGGGGGCAGGTTGGTAGAGGACATTTGTCTTACGGATGTTTAGTGTAAGGCCCATGCTCTCATATGCTTCAGGGAAGGTGTTGACGCTGGTTTGGAGTTTGACCTCCGAGTGAGCGCAGACGCAAGCATCGTCTGCATACTGTAATTCGACGACAGAGGGTTGGACGACCTTGGATCTGGACTGGAAGCAACGGAGGTTGAACAGTTTCCCATTTGTTCTGTAAATTAGCTCCACTGAGAGTGAGATGGAAGAACCTGGCATGAGGTTGAAAAGACCATCCGACAACTGAAGAACAACAAGGCCTCAGGAGCAGATGGAACCCCCGCCGAGGCATTAAAGCATGGCGGAATTCATGAACTAATTTATCTTATCTGGAAGTAGGAGAGCATGCCAGGGGATCTCAGAGACGCCGTAATTGTGACCATCTTCAAGAAAGGTGACAAGTCCGATTACGGTAATTACAGAGGAGTTTCCCTGCTATCTGCCACAGGGAAAGTCATCGCAAGAATCCTCCTCAATCGTCTTCTCCCAGTGGCTGAAGAGCTCCTCCCAGAGTCGCAATGCGGATTCCGCCCACTAAGGGGCACAATGGACATGATCTTCACCCCACGTCAATTATAAGAGAAATGCAGGGAACAGCACCAACCGCTGTATATGGCCTTCTTTGATCTCACGGCGGGAGGCGCGAGCGGGAAGCTTAAAAAGGCTTCAGAGACACAGGTAAGGCCTCAGACCACGGGTGTGGGCAGGAGACGCGAGCGGGAAGCTTAAAAAGGCTTCAGAGACCCAGGTAAGGCCTCAGACCGCAGGTGTCGGCGGGAGGCGCGAGCGGGAAGCTTAAAAAGGCTTCAGAGACCCAGGTAAGGCGTACCAATCTCCAGTCTCCGAAGTCAGAGGGAAGGAGAGAGGTAAAAAGTAATCCAAGTGTGACGTCACCAGAAAGCGGGTAAGTGATTGGTTGGTAAGTATTTCTCTCTTTTTAAGCTTAACCTCTGTGGTTTATAGTTTCTAAGGTACGATATTCATCATCTAGAATCGGGGCAGAGGGTATTTAAAAATAGTATTAATAAATGTAATTAATTACATAGAATGGGAGATCAGGTGATGTGTTTCTGCTGCAATATGTGGGAGCTGGTGGACACCATTGATGCTCACGGTGATCACATTTGCAGTAAGTGTTGGCTGCTCGAGGAATTCCGGCTCCGTGTTGAAGAGCTGGAGTCCGAGCTTCAAACACTGAGACACATCAGGGAGGGGGAGAGTTACCTGGACTCTGTGTATCACGAGGTATTCACACCAATTAGATTAATTAATTCAGATGTAGTCCGTGGCCAGGGTCAGGATGGTGTGACTAGAAGTGAGGCAGGTACGGGGATCCAGGAGGTAGTGTTGGAGCAGGTGCAGCCCTTGCTCTTGTCCAACAGGTTTGAGGCTCTTACTCCCTGTGAGGATGGGAACAGGGACTGCGGGGAGGATGAGCAACCTGGCCACAGCACCGTGGAGCGGGGGGCCATTCAAGTGGGGGGAGTTAAAAGAAATGTTGTAGTGGTAGGGGATAGTATCGTTAGGGGGATAGATAGAGTTCTTTGCAGCCAAGAGCGAGAGTCCCGAAGGCTGTGTTGCCTGCCCGGTGCCAGGGTTAAGGACATCTCCTCTGGGCTGGAGAGAAACTTGGAGTGGGAGGGGGAGGATCCAGTTGTCGTGGTCCATGTTGGTACCAACGACATAGATAGGACAAGGAAGGAGGTTCTGCTGAGGGAGTTTGAGCAGCTAGGGGCCAAATTAAAAAGCAGAACCACAAGGGTAATAATCTCTGGACTACTACCTGAGCCAAGTGCAAATTTGGCTAGGGTAAATAAAATTAGAGAGTTAAATACGTGGCTCAAAGACTGGTGTGGGAGAAATGGGTTTTGCTTCCTGGGACACTGGCATCAGTACTGGGACAGGTGAGAGCTGTTCCGTTGGGACGGACTTCACTTGGCCAGTGCTGGCGAATCGAATAACTAGGGCTGTAGAGAGGGCTTTAAACTAATTAGTGGGGGGGAGGTTTTAAGAGAGCGAAAAATAAAAATGACAGTGGAGAAGGCAATAGAGCAAGGTAGCAGTGGGGGAATTAAAAACCAGAGCGCGTCAGGAAGGGACAGAATGTATAATGATAAAGGTAAAGTAGTAAAAGGGGTAAAAGCAGGAATAAATAGTCAGAAAACATATTTAAAAGTTCTTTATCTGAATGCACGCAGCATTCGGAACAAAATTGACGAGTTGACGGTGCAAATAACTACACATGGATATGATCTGGTGGCCATTACGGGAACATGGCTGCAAGATAACCATGAATGGGAACTAAACATACAAGGGTATTTGACAATTAGGAAGGACAGACAGGAAGGAAAGGGAGGTGGGGTTGCTATGTTAATAAAGGATGGAATCACTGCAATAGTCAGAAATGATATTGGGTCAAAGGATCAGGATAGTGAAACAGTTTGGGTGGAGATAAGGAATAATAAGGGGAAAAAGTCACTAGTGGGCGTAGTCTATAGGCCTCCTAACAGTTGCAACTCTGTTGGTCAGAGTATAAATCAGGAAATAGTTGGGGCTTGTAATAAGGGAACAGCTATAGTCATGGGGGATTTTAACTTTCATATTGACTGGACTAATCAAATTGGGCATGGCAGCATTGAGGAAGAGTTCATAGAGTGTATTAGGGACAGGTTCCTTGAGCAGTATGTAACTGAACCAACCAGGGGGCAGGCAATCTTAGATCTGGTCCTGTGTAATGAGACAGGATTAATAAAAAATGTCCTAGTAAAGGATCCCCTTGGAATGAGTGACCATAATATCGTTGAATTCCAAATTCAGTTTGAGGGTGAGAGAGTTGGATCTCAAACCAGCGTACTAAGCTTAAATAAAGGAGACTATGAAGGTATGAGAGTAGAATTGACTAAAGTGGACTGGGAAAACAGATTAAAGTGTAAGACGGTACAAGAGCAGTGGTCTACATTCAAGGAGATATTTCACATCTTTCAAGATAAATATATTCCACTGAGGAAAAAGGGGAGTAAAAGAAAAGACAGCCATCCGTGGCTTAGTAAAGTAATAAAGGATAGTATTCGACTGAAAACAAGGGCATATAAATTAGCCAAATCTAGTGGGAGGATAGAAGATTGGGAAGCATTTAAAAGCCAGCAAACAATAACTAAAAGATTAATTAAGAAAGGGAAGATAGATTATGAAAGTAAACTAGCAAAAAATATAAAAACAGATAGCAAGAGTTTCTACAGCTATATAAAAAGAAAAAGGGTGGCTAAAGTGAACGTTGGTCCCTTAGAGGATGGGACTGGGAAAGTAGTGGTAGGGAACATGGAGATGGCAAAGACGCTCAACAAATATTTTGTATCAGTCTTTACAGTAGAGGACACTAAAAATATCCCAACACTGGACAAACAGGGGGCAATGGGGGGGGGGGGAGGAGCTAAGCACGATTAAAATCACTAAGGAGACGGTACTCAGTAAAATAATGGGACTTAAGGCGGATAAGTCCCCCGGACCTGATGGCCTACATCCTAGGGTCTTGAGAGAAGTGGCGGTAGGGATTGTGGATGCATTGGTGATCATTTTCCAGAACTCCCTGGACTCAGGAAAGGTCCTGGCAGATTGGAAAACTGCTAATGTAACACCCTTATTTAAGAAGGGAAGTAGACAAAAAGCTGGAAACTATAGACCAGTTAGCCTAACATCTGTGGTTGGCAAAATGTTGGAGTCCATTATTAAGGATACAGTAACAGAGCATTTGGATAAACATAATTTAATAGGACAGAGTCAGCATGGTTTTACAAAGGGGAAGTCATGTTTGACAAATTTGCTCGAATTCTTTGAGGATGTAACATACAGGGTGGATAAAGGGGAACCAGTGGATGTAGTGTATTTGGACTTCCAAAAGGCATTTGACAAGGTTCCACACAAAAGATTACTGATCAAGATAAAAAATCACAGGACTGGGGGTAATATACTGGCATGGGTGGAAGATTGGCTATCTAACAGAAAACAAAGAGTTGGGATAAATGGTTCGTTCTTGGGCTGGCAATCAGTAACTAGTGGTGTTCCGCAGAGGTCAGTGCTGGAACCCCAACTCTTTACAATCTATATTAACGATTTGGAGGAAGGGACCGAGTGCAACGTATCCAAGTTTGCCGACGATACAAAGATGGGAGGGAAAGCAGTGAGTGAGGAGGACATAAAAAACCTGCAAAAGGACATAGACAGGCTAAGTGAGTGGGCAGAGATTTGGCAGATGGAATATAATGTTGGAAAGTGTGAGGTTATGCACTTTGGCAGAAAAAATCAAAGAGTAAGTTATTATCTAAATGGAGAGAAACTGCAAAGTGCTACAGTACAAAGGGATCTGGGGGTCCTGGTGCATGAAACACAAAAAGTTAGTATGCAGGTGCAGCAAGTGATCAGGAAGGCCAATGGAATCTTGGCTTTTATTGCAAGGGGGATGGAGTATAAAAACAGGGAAGTCTTGCTGCAGTTATACAGGGTATTGGTGAGGCCACACCTGGAATACTGCGTGCAGTTTTGGTTTCCATATTTAAGAAAAGATATACTTGCTCTCGAGGCAGTACAAAGAAGGTTCACTAGGTTGATTCCGGAGATGAGGGGGTTGACTTATGAGGAAAGGTTGAGTAGGTTGGGCCTCTACTCATTGGAATTCAGAAGAATGAGAGGCGATCTTATCGAAACATATAAGATTGTGAGGGGGCTTGATCGGGTGGATGCGGTGAGGATGTTTCCACTGATGGGTGAGATTAGAACTAGGGGGCATCATCTTAGAATAAGGGGCTGCCCTTTCAAAACTGAGATGAGGAGAAACTTCTTCACTCAGAGGGTAGTAAATCTATGGAATTTGCTACCCCAGAGAGCTGTGGAAGCTGCAACATTAAATCAATTTTAAATGGAGATAGACATTTTCCTAGCAGATAAGGGAATTAGGGGTTACGGGCAGAGGGCAGGGAAGTGGACGTGAGTCTAGATTCGGATCAGCCATGATCCTATTGAATGGCGGAGCAGGCCCGAGGGGCCGTATGGCCTACTCCTGCTCCTATTTCTTATGTTCTTATGTAGGCCATCGACACTGTCAACCGTGAGGGATTATGGAGTGTCCTCCTCAAATTCAGCTGCCCTCAAAAGTTTGTCACCATCCTCCGCCTGCCTCACGCGACAGTTCCACCACAGACCCATCCACGTACAAACCAGGGTCAAGCAAGGCTGTGTCATTGCACCAACGCTCTTCTCGATCTTCCTTACTGCAATGCTCCCAATTGAAATATCAATGGGGCAGTAAATAAATACGTTTTTAAATATTCCCTTTTAGGTTTGTTTATATCATTTCTTGCCCACCTCTTTCAGTTATTCCCTCCAGCCTTTGAGCTGCTCCCAACCAATCCAGATACCAAAGGAGAAATGACCACTGGGAGGTATATGGAAACATAACCGTTTGGCTCATCATCTATTTTTCTGTCCGTTTGGCTCATCATCTATTTTTCTGTACCTTCCCGTGAACTGCTGCCTTTTCCTTTGATTTGGCACTGCTTACTGATGGCCAGTAAATAGCATGGGATGCCCACTGTACACTCAATCTGTTCACAAGTTGGAAAAATGCCACTGTCAGATCACATACAACAGTTCAAAAAGTACTTCATTGGCTGTAAAGCGCTTTGGGACATCCGGTGGTCGTGAAAGGCGCTATATAATTGCAAGTCTTTCTTTCTTTCTTTTAGTTCACACTAAAACTACAACTTAATTTTATTACACATTTTAAATATTCGGAGAAAGAAAATACACCAGCAGTTAAACAGCAGGATAGTATTTAACTTCTAACAATAATTTAGATGATTTACATAATTAAATTAACAGAATATTCCAATTGTTTTAAGTCCCTTTTAACGATTCTTTACATGGAGTACTCATGTTCCTTGGGAATGAGCACCGACACTATTGTTTGTTACACTGTGTTAAATCTGTGAGTTATCTAGTTAATTAAGACACAGACTAATTAATAACAATCAAAAACAGGTCTTTACTGGTTGGAGGTTGGGACTATTCTGAATACAAGATTACTGCACAGTGCTTATATACCGGTGTGTTCACCCCCGGTATTACGTCTACAGCAGCCTGAGAAAGTAGTACATCTCTTAAGGTGGAACAGGCTTAAGCTCTCTTAAGGTGGAACAGGTTACATACACAACACTCCTCCCTTCTTAGCTTTATAGTCACCCCCCCATTTAACATAACGTAATAACATATATACATATATAACTTCATGTTTAACGTAACATATCACAGATTCAGTCTCTGCGGAAAACAGTTCACAGATTCAGTCTCTGTGGAAAACAGTTCATAGATTCAGTCTCTGTGGTGTAGTCGGTTCACATTGCTGGAGTGACTCATTCAATAGTCCTTCCATGGATTTAACAGTTTGAACTTCCGAACTGAATTGGCTCCGTTCGGAGGGACCACGTGTGTGATCTGGTAGAGGTAATAATGGTTCAGATGGGTCATCTTCTGTTTCGACTTTTCCTTTTCCGTAGTAGAGCCACCTTCTCCCGATGTTCCGTAGACTTTCGGTGCTCCTCCATGATTTCTGTATGGTGGGAGTCGAAGTTACAAGTTGGGCAGGACAGGACATAGTAATATTCGGAGTCGTCCGACAGGTCAGCGAGAGGGTCTTCTATGTCCTCCCTACCCAGCTGGACGTCAGCCAGCTTTTGTTCCAAATCCAGACATCTTTCCTGAAGAGACTTCTTCACGTGTTCCGCTTCCTCTAACTTTTTCTGGGCTTTCAGCAAGTTGTTTACTAATGACCTCATTTGTGATTTTAATACTTCAACTTCCTTTGGAGATTGATTGATCGGACTATGCAATCCCTCTACCGGAGCAGCTGTTTCAGCGGTCTGTTGTTCTACATTGACGTGAGTCAGCGTACTTTTGGCATCCAATGGCTGCTCTGTTGCAGTCGTTTCAGTCTGTGTCGTCACATCAGCCATCTCAATGACTTTTGAGAGCTCCGAACCCTTTTCCTTTGAAGATCGCAGCTCGTGTTCAAGTTTTTCCCATTTCAGAGTCTTGTCCCTCAGCATATGAAGGAGTTGGCTGACCGTTAACTCTTCTGACACCAGATTATGGCACGCACCTTCAGAACCTGAATCAGCTTTGATTCGTTCGGCCTCCTCGCGCAGATGGTTGGTGTGCTCCTGCTCCATTTTCTCCATCAGTTGCTTCTGTTGCCTTTCCAGATTCTCCCACTCTGTAACAAAGAACTTTTTTATTTCATTCATCTCTTGCTCAAAACGGCGAATCATTTGTTCTAATTGCTGTTGTAGTTTGAAATGGAGTTGAGTTCGAGCCCAGTGTCCCTCAAAAATGTGCATATCAGTAGACTTGACAGACTCAGAATTCTCTGTTAAACTATGTTGTTGTTGCTCAGTGGAATTCTGTGCTGAAACTTTGTCTTTTGCACATGGGTTGGTCTTACCATCATCAGTTCTAGAGTCTGGGCTGATTATCTGCACCGAGTTCTCACTCTTTATGGCTTTTAGCGAATGCCAGTCCATATTTATGTTTCTAAACCACTCCCGGCCTAGTAGTGGTGGACCTCCCTCCGGTAGCACATATAAGTCCATTATTTGACTTCCTTCGCCCTTGTTGGCCACTGCAACCTTTATTGTCCCGATGGGGTACACTCTCTGCCCCGTGTAGGTTGTCAATATAATCTCCGTATCCTGTAGGGGAATATGTTGGAATAACCTTCTGTAATCTTTCTTATTCATGACCGACAATGCCGATCCAGTGTCCAATTCCATTTTTACTTGGACTCCTTCTATCTGAAGAGTAACCCAAATTGTCTGGAGGTCTGCACCCTTACCAACGTTGAGTACCCTTAAGCTAGCCAGTTCAATACTGCTTAAGCCAGCCAGTTCATTACTGCTAGCATCTGAATCGGACTCCTGTTCGGCCACCTTGTGTACTTTTGCGTATTTTCCTTGCGGTGACTTCTTGTTGCTGGTCTTCTTCCCTGACCTGCATACTCTAGCTATATGTCCAAGCCTACCACAAGTTCTACATTCTTGGTTTTTAAACCAACACTGGTTCTGATCATGCGTTGTCTTTCCACAACGATAACATTTGCCAGAACTCACACCCAATTTGTGTGCACTGAGCTCCGGTGACCGTAGCTGCATTACTGCCGTGCCTCTCGCTGCGGCTTCGTGTGCTGCTGCCATAGTGACCGCCTTCTCAAGCGTCAGCTCATTCTCCTCGAGCAGTCGCTTTTGTGTATCCTGTTTAAATAAACCACACACAAATTTGTCTCGTAGTGCATCTGTCAGTCCCGTTCCAAACTGGCAATATTTCGCTAATTTACGCAATTCCAGCAAATATTCAGCATTGCTTTCATGCTGTAGCTGCCTTCTGTCGTAAAATTTAAATCGTTCCGCTAGCATCAGCGCCGTGGGGTTTAGATGATCTTTCAGGACAGTAACAATCTCATCGAACGTCTTATCCGCCGGTTCATCTGGTGATAACAGGTGTTTCAATTGCCCGTATGTCTTCGCACCCATTAAATTTAATAATGTTAGTGCTTTATCAGCCTCACGAATTTTATTGGCCTTACAATAATTTTTAACTCGTTCAACATATATGGCCCAATCTTCGATGTCACTATCAAAGTTGCTAATATTCCCGTGTTTAGGCATTGTAGTACTTTATCAGATTTGCAATTTCTCAGATTTTTTTTTTTTACTGCTATCCATGATGGCGGCTTCCCGCTCTTGCCGTCGTCCTCCGCCCACAAAATGGCAGTTTTCCCGCGCTTGGCGGTCTTCACCCGTCCCCCGACGCCGTCTCCCTTCAGCCCCTGAGTGCGGCCCTTATCTTCGCCGCGATCGCCCGAGTGCAGCCCTTATCAGCGGATGCGATCGCTGGATCGCGAAGTGGCTCCCGACCGAAGCGGCTCTCGGCCCTTATCTGGAGATGCGATCGCTCTCGCGGCTCTCGGCCCTTATCAGGAGATGCGATCGCTCTGTTGAAACGCCTCCCGCTCGAAGCGGCTCTCGCGCCCTATTCCTCCGGCTCCCCCAGCCCCGTTCGTGCGGCCAACGCGGTCGACTGCCTGTCGCGTCGCTGCCCGGCTCAGACAACGGCTTACCCACCACCAAGCTGGAGAAGAAGCTGACGGTTGCCGATGGAGGCTCCGAGGTCAGGATGTCTTCCAGTGGGGTGGAGAGGGTGGAAACCTCTCTGCAACATCCTGGCTGTGGACGAAGCTGCCGTGGAGTGACTGCTGCAGGGTCCGAATCAGACTCGTCGCCAGTGTTAAATCTGTGAGTTATCTAGTTAATTAAGACACAGACTAATTAATAACAATCAAAAACAGGTCTTTACTGGTTGGAGGTAGGGACTATTCTGAATACAAGATTACTGCACAGTGCTTATATACCGGTGTGTTCACCCCCGGTATTACGTCTACAGCAGCCTGAGAAAGTAGTACATCTCTTAAGGTGGAACAGGCTTAAGCTCTCTTAAGGTGGAACAGGTTACATACACAACACACTGTGGAAGTGTTAAATGCTTTACACAATGGTTAGTCGTCTGCTTTTGTACAACAAAGCTTGTTTTCAATGGCTCGGTCATTAGAAATTTTGTAAACGTCCACCAGCCTGCATGCATCCAACATGTCAGAACAGCGAGAAACTTTTGGTTGAACTTGTGTGTATTTGGTTCTACCAGGAACACGACAACAGGAACCTTTAAAGAAGATTTTCAATTTGACCTAGGTGAAAAAAATCACATGAAAAGATATAATACAGAAATATTTTAGGATGAGGCCTTGTGTTCATCATACATGTGATGGAAACGGTGCGATCATGTATGAGTTTAACTTGAGTATCTGTCCAATGAAAGGTTTCAAAATGTCTGCAAGCCCTTTGGAGGGAACACAGATGTGGATTTCCAAAGTAGTATCAACATACAAGGACACTGTGTGTTTCCTCTATCCTTGATGCTGCGCCGTTATTTCATGTTCCTTCCAAACACCTCTCTCTCACACACTGCCAGTCTCAACTGCCTAGGCCCCAAGCTCTGGAATTCCCTCCCTAAACCTCTCTTTCCTCCTTTAAGACACTCCTTAAAACCTACCTACCTGTCCCTGTATCTCCTTATGCGGCTCAATGTCAAATTTTGTTTGATAACTCTCCTGTGAAGCGCCTTGGGATGTTTTATTACGTTAAAGGCACTATGGATCAGGTCGGTCTGTACCAACCAGCTTTGGTGTGTGAAGTCCAAGTATAGATCGGCTCTGATGAGGTTCCCAGTTCAGAGTTGTCACCTTCACATGGAAGCAGACTCCAAATCAGTGTCCAAGGAGATGGGGGGGGGGGGGGCGGCAGGGGGAAAGAGATCAGGCTTGTTAAAAGTGGCTGACTGAGGAGCTTGACTGCATCTTGTGCCGGTCAGGGGATTTCTGGCTATGGCTTCAGGGTGAGTATCAGTGGTTTATAGGATTACTATTAGTTTCAGGTAGGATATCAGAGCATTACACCTATTATTACCAGTTACATTTAGATTAGTGAGTTATTGTATTACTGTTGGTTATGAGGGGGATCGGAGTGTTATCAGTATTACTATTAGTTGTCAGTGTAATTTCAATGAGTTACTATTAGTTACAGGTGGAATACAAGTCCTTCCCACCTCTGGTTTCCCCTCTTTCCCGCCTCGGTCTCCCCTCTTCCATTGAAACCAAGGCGAGAACACAATGGCAATTGATGGGGCTGATTAAAAGTTATGCAGATACTCCAATAAATACTCAGTACTCACAGCTGTTTTCCTAGCTACTCGTGGGAAAGGGTTTGTCACAGTACTTTTGCGGAGAGCTTACTTTCTACACTTTGGAGGTTTTCTGAATCAGATCAGGAAAGGTGGCATCTAGGCTGCCTTAGATTTGATCTCGAACGAGGAGCAATCTGACCATCACAGCCTGCTGTTAACAGACCTGTAGCTGGAGAGCAGAGAGGGGAGCAGCAGAGGGAAGCAGCTTGCAGGAGGCACTACCTGAGAAACAGCAGTGCTTACGGAGGCTCCGGTTGTCGTGTCATGTGGTGGCAGATATCTGCAGCCTCCTGGAAGAAGATGTGGTTCCTGCTGGACCTGGTGGGCACACGTTACCAGTGACTTTTTTGCCTCTGGATCCTTTCAGGGCTGTGTCAAAGACATATCCAGGATCACCCAGTTGCCGCCTTACAAATGCATAAGGCAGGTGACTTCGCCTGTGACAACACCAGTCAGAGTGAGTGGGCGTTCGGGTTTGCTTCTCTGGCTGGTTTCCCCACAGGTGCAGGGCTTCATCGGCTGCACACACATGGAAATCCGCACACTCCCAGATCAACCAGGATTATTTGTGAACCGAAACGGCTTCCATTCCATCAATGTGCAGCTGGTGTGCAACCACAGAAAGATATTTCTGCAGGTGTGCACAAAATTTCCAAGAAGCTGCCATGATGCATTCGTCCTGCGGCAGTCCAAGCTCCCTGACGTCTTTGGATTTGGAGCAGACTTAAGAGGTGGCTGCTAGGAGATGAGGGATAACCCCTTCAAACTTGGCTGATGACACCCGTGGGAAACCCGACCAATGAAGCCCAAGAACGCCACAGTGAAAGCCAAATTCCCACCAATCGTGTCATTGAGCAAGTAATTGGCATTCTCAAGATGCGCCTCAGGTGCCTGAACAGATCTGGAGGTGCTCTTCAGTACGCACCAGCCAGGGTGTCCAGAATGGGTATGTTTTTCCAGCCAGCAACCAAGAATGGGAAACCCAGGAAACTGGTGCAAAAATAGTATATTTTATGTGATTCGACTGAAGAAAGGAAACTTCACATAACAATTCTCATACACACATGTGCATACTCTTGGTGAACTACAAAGCTTTATTCTTCCTTTTCATATCGCTCCTATGTGGTGCAAGCCCTATAGCTTCAGCAGAGATCGAGGCAGCAGCTCAGATCCCTGCGCTAACTGCTGAGATGCTGATGACCTCTGTGTTTTGGAGCCCGTGAGAACCTCACCAAAGACTGTTCCACCTGCACCTGTGCAAGGGCTGACTCGGCCATCGGGACAGGAGGCAGCATGTCGGGTACTGAATTGGGCGGGGGGGGGTAATGGGTGAGAAGCGGAAGCACTTTGGGTGGAGTTCCCTCTTCCATGTCCCCTTTCAGCATCATCCCTCTCATGGGCCAGCTGCACTTCACTGCTACCACTCTGCTGGAGAGCGCTGTAATGCCAAGGCGAAGATATCGGTCATCCTATTCAAGGCGCCAGACATGTTGGCATCCAGAGTGTTCACGGCTGTGGTCAAGGCGTGTATGGACTCATTTGATTGCCACCATTGATTTTCCATGGAGTTGGCCACTCTATCCATGCAAGAAGATATTGTCGCAATGCCCTGCGACAGCAACCCACTCAGGCTTGAGGCGGATTCCTCCATTCTCTCTGCAATCGTGGTCAGTGTGCTTGGAAGGCCTGTCAGTGCATTGCACATTTTCTGGTGCTTCTCAAATGATTATCCTTTTCATCGACGGCCCACAGGCTACAGCATCTGTGTCCAGATGAGAAGAGCTTAGAGTGGGCTACGCCCTCCAACGTGGACTCTCCACAGCAGTCCCTGCCACCACTGTCTGCTCTTGCTCACTTGTCACCAGGTGAAAGCCCAATTATCTGTCTAACTGGTCCCGCCGAAGTGCAAGTATCTGAACTGGTGCATGGGAAGCATGAGTCCTGTGACAGTGCAACCTCAGAAGGAATCAGCTACTCTGAGGATTCATCGTCCGCAAGGTCCATGGACTTCTGCTGCACGCATGAAGGCCCCGTCTGAGATAAAAGATATGAATTAGTACAAGCAAGGTAAGAATGTCGCACCTTATCACTATGAAGATGATCATATTTCACTCGTTGCTGAAATCAAGTCAACATGACTGAGTGTTGTGTGACATGTGTGGATTATATTTCATTCTGTCACCAGGTAGCTAGGACCTCCCCATTTCCGATGGCCAGGGACGCAGAGACGCTGGTAATCTCCAGCGCTTCCTCCTCTCCAGTTGTGTGGTCTGTGGAGGCCCACCTCCGGTTCCCTCCCTCTCCCTTGTGTTTTGTGCTCTCTTCTACTGGAACGGGGCAAAAAACAAATCTATGAGTGACTGTAATGGCATGTGTTCACCCGATGGAGTGTACTTGGTAAGGGTGACTCATCAGGGAGAGGCATCAAATTGCATAAGGACGAGGGTGAGTGGCAGTGGTGGATGGATGAATGAGGATGTGAGGAAGTGCATGGAAAGAGAAGAATGGGTGCTCTTGAAACTTAAGTGGATGTGAGGAGTAATGTGATGGAGTAGGCTTGACAAGTCAGAATGTGGGGTGGCGGGGGGCAGTGGTGATGCACACAGCAGGATGTAGGTGAATGTGCAACTGTACACACCGTTCAGGCGATGCAACGAAGTTTCACTAGATTAATTCCTGGGATGAGAGGGTTGTCCTACGATGAGAGATTGTGTAGAATGGGCCTATACTCTCTGAAGTTTAGAAGAATGAGAGGTGATCTCATTGACACATACAAGATTCTGAAGGGGATTGACAGGGTAGACGCTGAGAGGTTGTTTCCCCTGGCTGGAGTGTATAGAACTAGGGGCATAGTCTCAGGATAAGGAGTCAGCCATTTAAGACTGAGATGAGGAGGAATTTCTTCACTCAGAGGGTTGTGAATTTTTGGAGTTCTCTACCCCAAAGGGCTGTGGATGCTGAATCGTTGAGTATATTCAAGGCTGTGATAGATAGTTTTTGGACTCTCGGGGAATCGAGGAATAAGGGGATCGGGCAGGAAAGTGGAGTTGAGGTCGAAGATCTGCCATGATCCTATTGAATGGTGGGGCAGGCTCGAGGGGCCATATGGCCTACTCCTGCTCCTAATTCTTATGTTATGTTCCCTGTCCTTGGTCTCCCCTCTTCACCTGCTCATGGGTTGCCTCCTAGTTCTTGGAACTTCTCGCACAACAGCTGCTGGCACAAAACCACAATCAAAGATACTCAAGTCCAGAGGACCCATCCTTTAAACTTGCAGAAGTCATGTGATCTGATGTCATGTGATCAGACGCCACCAGATCGAGCATCATATGGTAAGATGTCATGTGATTAGAACATCAGAGATCAACCCTCCAGGAATTCCTCCAACCAAAGTTGAACAACCCTAGGAGAGTCCTGGGTGATGGTGGCGAGTGCACATCTTAAACCTGCTAAAAACATAGTTTCAGCTGCGCTGGTTTCACACACGGACAGGTTTCAAAATGGGAGGGTGGGGGGGGGGGATACATTTTTTTCTCACCCTGAAGGGTGTGGCTCATACTGTAGTAGAGTCCCATTCTGTGCAGCATTAACTGTTCTGGATTTTATTTTCACCAAGAAACTTCAGAGAAGGGACAAGGCCCATAGTGCAGGATATCACCAAGGGTGAAGACTAGGTAAATCAGCGCATTATCAGTGCACACTAGCTGACACCCAGCTGGGTGTTAAAAGCCTGCAGATTGTAGAAAGAAGGAAAGACGGAGCAAGATAAGGAGTTCCTGTTTTGAGAATCGAGGAAAAATGAGTTAGAGATGGTTGGCGGAGTTTCAATTTCAACATTGCATCCTTTCTGAGAGGAGGATGAATATGTGCAGTGATGTATTTGAAACTTAGGAGGAACGAGACAGATTGAGATAGCTGCAGCAAAATTCATCTGCTGACGACTGGGAGTACAGAAAGCACTGTTCTGGTACACGAGATATACTTTTTGTCCCCTGGACCTATTCCATCAATTAAATTGCAAAAACGAATGTTGCATAGTGTGCAAAATAAAATTGTAGTATTGTTAGTGTTCCTATCAAACTATAATACAAAAAATTGCCTTTAAATAAAAACTGGAAAATTGGAAACACTGAATGATAGAGGTATATGCAATGTAAAATAAATATTCGATAAAAATTTTTGCCTGCAACTATCTTTGGAAGTCAGAGATACAGGTACAAGGATCTATCCTTGGTCCCCTCCTGTTTCTCATCTATATGCTGCCCCTTGGCGACATCATCCGAAAACAGTGTCAGTTCCACATGTATGCTGACAACACCCAGCTCTACCTCAGCACCACTTCTCTCGACACCTCCAGAGTCTCTAAATTGACATACTGCTTGTCAGACATCTAGTACTGGATGAGCAGAAATTTTCTCCAATTAAATATTGGGAAGACCGAAGCCATTATTCTCGGGCCCCGCCACAAACTCCGTTCCCGAGCCACTGACTCCATCCCTCTCCCTAACAATTGTCTAAGGCTGAACCAGACTGTTCGCAACCATGGTGTCATATTTGACCCTGAAATGAGCTTCCAAACACATAACCGTGACATAACTAAGAACAGTTTCCCGTTTGTTCTGTAGATTAACTCCACTCCAGCGGGGTACTTACTGAGGGTGAGATGGACCAATGCAGCCAGGAAGATCAAGAGCGTTGGAGCGACGACATAGCCTTGCTTGGCCCCGGTCCGTATGTGAATTGGGTCTGTGGTGGATCTGTTGGTCAGGATCACGGCTTGCATGTCGTCGTGAAGCAGGCGGAGGATGGTGGCAAACTTTTGAGGGCAGCCGAATTTGAGGAGGACACTCCATAATCCCTCACGGTTGACGGTGTTGAAGGCCTTTGTGAGGTCAAAGAAGGCCATGTACAGTGGTTGGTGCTGTTCCCTGAATTTCTCTTGTAGTTGACGCGCGGTGAAGATCATGTCCATTGTGCCCCTTAGTGGACGGAATCCGCATTGCGACTCTGGGAGGAGCTCTTCAGCCACTGGGGGAAGGTGATTGAGGAGGATTCTTGCGATGACTTTCCCTGTGGCAGACAGCAGGGAAACTCCTCTATAATTACCGCAATCGGACTCGTCACCTTTCTTGAAGATGGTCACGATTACGGCATCTCTGAGATCCCCTGGCATGCTCTCCTCCTTCCAAATAAGATAAATGAGTTCATGTATTTGCGTCAATAGTGCTTCTCCGCCATGTTTTAGCGCCTCGGCGGGGATTCCATCTGCTCCTGAGGCCGCCTTGTTCTTCAGTTGTTGGATGGCCTTTTCAACCTCATGCCGGCTGGGGTTGTGCTGAGGTGATGGCGGGTAGCATGCTGCGGGATGGAGTTGAGGACACTCGCATCGAAGACAAAGTTTCGGTTAAGGAGATCTTCGAAGTGCTCCTTCCAGTGGGCACTGACTGCCTCTCTGTCCTTGATGAGTACCTCTCCGTTCTTGGCCCGCAGTGGGGTATGACCTTGGGTGCTTGGGCCGTAGGTGGTCTTGACTGCGCTAAAGAATCCACAGATGTCGTGGTTGTCGGCTAGCTGCTGGATCTCCTGCGCTTTCTCCACCCACCATCTGTTCGTTAGGTCTCAAGTTTTTTGTTGGACCTCGGCCTTCAAGCATCTGTAGAGCTGCTTTCTTGCTCTTGAGTTCTGTTGCCGTTTCCAGATCAGGAGTGCCTTGCGCTTGCGGCTTATTAGCTCCTGGATCTGCTGGTTTTTCTCGTCGAACCAGTCTTGGTGTTTCCTGGTCGAGTGACCGAGCGTCTCTTCACAGGTGCCGATTATGGAAGCCTTGAGTGCAGACCAGGCGCTGTGGACACTCTGTGTCTCTGAATCACGGAGTCGTCAGGTTGGTTGTGAGGCGCAGACTGAATAGGGCTTTCTTAGCAGGGTCTTTGAGTGCTCCAGCGGGAAGGAGGGAGAAGGACAGTAGGAGTATGTTTGTGTGTGTGTGTGTGCTAGGCCGATGTAGCAGAGCCTGGTCTCCAATCGTCTTGGATCCCCTTGCCATTGGATCAAGACCTTGCTCTGTCAAACCCATGTGGTAGCTGGTGTGCAACAGCCACCCCATGTTAAAAGAATTCACGCACAGGCATCTACCCCCCTTTAAGATGAAGTTTGGGATCTGGAACGTCAGGACCCTCACGGACAACCCCAACACCGTACTGCTATAGTTGCCCAGGAGCTCAGACGTATCGATAAAAACATTGCGCCCTAAGTGAGACCCGGCGGGCAGCGGAAGGACAGCTCAAGGAGCAAGGTGGTGGCTACACCTTCTCCTGGAAAGGCAAACCTGAAGAAGAATGGCGCCTCCATGGGGTAGGCATCACCATAAAAAATGAGCTAGTTGAACATCTCAGAGACTCCCCTTGTGGAATAAACAAACGCCTCATGACTCTACGGCTCACCCAAGCCCGGAACCAGTGCGCTATGGTCATCAGTGCATACGCCCCAACACTGGAAGACACAGACAAGACCAAAGTGGAATTCTACTCCAGCCTCAAACAATCCCTGTCCCAAGTCCCAATGGGCGACAAGCTGATCCTCCTTGGCGACTTCAACACCAGAGTTGGAAAGGACACAAGCCTCTGGGGAGGTGTGATCGGCAGAGAGGGGATAGGGAAAGCCAACTCCAACGGTATCCTCCTCCTGATGAAATGCTTGGAACATGGCCTTGTCATAACCAACACCTTGTTCCGTCAGAGAGACAAGTACAAGGCTTCATGGCAACACCCTCGCTCCAAGCACTGGCATCTGCTAGACTACGTCACCGCCCGAGCGAGGGACCGCAAGGACGTCTGCATCACCCGCGCCATGACAGGAGCTGACGACTGCTGGACAGGCCACCGCCTAATCCGCTCTGTCATCTCCATCAATGTAGCCCCAAAACAGCGGCGGCAACAGAAGCAATGCCGCAGGAAAATCAACACTGGAGCACTCAAAGACCCTGCTGAGAAAGCCCTATTCAGCCATTGTGTAATGCTTCGGAAGGAGTAAATTATTATACACCAGCACGCCATTCTTCTGAAAGGGGTGAAACAGAGCTATATGCGACTGAAGTACATATTGGGAATTCAGGCATGCAAGTCAGCGTGGCTGATCTACTGTCCATTAAAAATAACGATAACAAAGTTTAAAGGAGGACTGTGATGTCGGAGAGTAAGTATTTACAAGTCCTAGTGCTTACCCACAAATTAATGGCAGCCAATATATTTTTCGTTTTAATTAGTTGATAAAATTATGCCAGTTACAGGACTTTTTGGTGTAGTCCAACATTCAGCCCTTTCAGAGGAATTGCGTGCTGGTGTATAATACTGTCCTGCACTCATGTCAATGGGATCAGTCTATTCAAGGTTTCATCAGATAATAATTTGCTCCTTCCGAAGCATTACACAATGGCATGATCGGACATGGTACTGTACCACAATTCTACACAGGATGATTTGCTGATTATAATCATCCTATCATGTGAAGAATAAACGGAGTTCCTGCCTCTGCCACCCTTTCAGGCAGTGAGTTCCAGATTCCAACCACCCTCTGGGTGAAAAAGTTTTTCCTCAAATCCCCATTAAACCTCCTGCCCCTTACCTTGAAGCTATGCCCCCTGGTTATTGATCCCTCTACTAAGGGGAAACGTTCCTTTCTATCTACCCTATCTATGCCCCTCATAATTTTGTACACCTCAATCAGGTCCCCCCTCAGCCTTCTCTGCTCTAAGGAAAACAACCCCAGCCTGTCCAGTCTCTCTTCATAGCTGAAGCGCTCCAGCCCAGGTAACATCCTGGTGAATCTCCTCTGCACCTTCTCCAATGCAATCACATCCTTCCTATAGTGTGGCGACCAGAACTGCACACAGTATTCCAGCTGTGGCCTAACTAGTGTTTTGTACAGCTCAATCATAACCTCCCTGCTCTTATATTCTATGCCTCGGCTAAGGAAGGCAAGTATCCCATATGCCTTTTTAACCACCTTATCTACCTGCTGCCTTCAGGGATCTATGTACATGCGCACCAAGGTCCCTCTAATCCTCTGTGCTTCTTAGGGTCCTACCATTCATTGTGTATTCCCTTGCCTTGTTAGTCCTCCCAAAATGCATCACCTCACACTTTTCAGGGTTAAATTCCATTTGCCACTGCTCCGCCCATCTGACCAACTTTCACAAGCGTTGATATCCATGTGATTGGGCAGGTGATGATAAAAGAGTTAATATAAAAGGACCTGAAGCAGCAGCGCTCACTGAAATGCCACTTTACAAAAGTTACTTCACAGCACTCAGAAACTGGTTATCCCCATGTGCCCAGAGATCAGCTCGCACTTCACTTTTAAAACAAATTTTAAAAATTGTTTTACTGAAAGATTAACTGAAGTAATTTTGGTTAAACCACACTGTGCCTCAGAGAGTTGGCTTCTATTACTTTTTGCACAGTGGATTTCAAAGAGATTCACAAAATGCCCTAACTGGGAAAAAAATACTTGCTGCAATAAGTTAAGCAATTAATAACCTAGTCATGTACGATGCAGTTAGTTGAACACTTCACCTTATTGGATAATTTATGTCAATTGCTCTGTGTGAACGTTTCTTTTGACTTTTAGAGTTCAGTTGGCTTGCATTGACCCTTCAGCAAAGCTCAACACAGAAACACATTTTTTTTAGGGCTGTGGCTTTTCCCACTGTGAGTAATTGCAGACAGTGATAAAACCTCGGAGATGGAAAAAAAGACACAGTGAAAGTTAATGCTGTAATAGAGCTTAATTTCATATTTCCTTCTTACTTCTGTCAAGGAAACATGGCAGTATTGAAGCAGGTGTTTGCACAGTGATAATGTAGTGTATGTGCCTTTAAGTCAGAACTACTTTTACAGCTCCTGTATACTGTAGTACCGGCAGTGACCACACCTGTATATAAGCTTTGCGCATGCCTCTGTACCCCCAGTCTTGAGACTACCCTCCTCCAGTAAAGACCTGTTTATTGTTAATGTACAGCATCCGTGTGATTATTTAATAACAGCATATCCACTGAACCACGGATTCAACAGTGGCGACGAGTGTCGATTCGAATCTACCTGCAACATAAATTTTTTTTTAAAAATAGTCGAGGCCAGGAACACGGGCGTCGACCACGAGCAACCGCCCAGCAGTCAGGCAGAGATTGAACTTCGCAAGGGAGGCTGTGGAGAGCCGGGCTTGGTTCCCCAGCCACGACGAGCAGCAAGAGACCGACGACAGGTCCAGCGCAGACCCTTCCCGAGCAGCAGCGGCTGGAGCCGACCGACGGCGGAGAGAAAGCCGAGCAGCGTCGACGGGGTAAGACAGAGGGTGAAGAGCGCAGGGCGCAGCCGGGGGTTGAACACCGAGCGGCATCGAGAAAAAGAAAACAAACCGGAGAGAGGGTAGAGAAACAGCCGGATTCTAGACTGAGCGGCGTCGAAAAATATAAAAAGAAGAACGCGCAGAGCACAGCCAGGGCTCACGGGCTGAACAGGGTCCGCGGGGCGAAGAAAGGGGAGCGCAGGAGACGCCATTGAGCCGCGGCGAAGAAAGAGCGCGGGAGATGCCATTTTTAGAAGCCGCAGCGGAGAAGAAGGGTGAGAGCGGGAAGGAAGGAAAGCGCGGGAGACGCCATTTAGTGCCAGCGGAGAAGAAGGGGAAGCGCGGGAGGTGCCATTTTTGACAGTTAACTCACACCCAAGGATGCCGAAGAGTGGCAGTATCTCTACGTTCGACAATGAAGTCGAAGATTGGGCGACATATGTGGAACGTATTGAGGTGTACTGCAGGGCGAATGAAGTGCCAGATGCTAATAAAGCACTGGTTCTGTTAAATTCCATGGGTGCAAAAACTTATGGGTTACTGCGAAATCTAATAACCCCAGAGAAGCCGGTAAACAAGAATTTTGAAAGCATAGTAGAAATCCTACAGGACCACTTAAACCCCACACCGCTGCTGATAGCAGAACGATTTAAGTTCCATAAAAAGAACCAACACAAAGACGAAAGCAATGCTGAGTACCTAACGGAACTGCGCAAGCTATCGAAACACTGCCAGTTTGGAGCGGGACTAGCAGATACGTTAAGGGACAAGTTTGTGTGTGGGCTACAAAGTGAAGGAACCCAGAAACGGCTTCTATCAGAAAAGGACCTTACGCTGGACAAAGCTTTCAGTATGGCAGTATCACACGAAGCAGCCGCAAGGGGCGCTGCAGAGATACAACGGAGACCGCAAGAATATGGCACCAATGAAATGTCCTATGGAACAGGGAAGTGCTATCGCTGCGGCAGAACAACACATGACCAGAAAGATTGTTGGTTCAAGGACCAAGTGTGCAGACAGTGTGGGAAAGCAGGGCACATAGCAAGAGTCTGCAGGTCTGGGAAGAAAACCAACAGTAAGAAATCTCCACAGGAGAAGTACAAAAAGGTACACCAGGTGATGGACAGTGGTTCAGACGAACAGAAAAGTGACACAGACTCCGGAAGCAAGGAGCTGGGTTGTCTGAAACTACATAAGGTAACAGAAATGGAGGATCACCAGACTATCTGGGTTACACTCAAGATAGACGGAGTCCAAGTGAAAATGGAATTGGACACAGGGTCAGCACTGACAGTCATAAATCAAAGAGACTACAAGCGGCTATTTTCACACATACCCTTGAAAGCTACAGAGATTGTCTTGAAGACATATACGGGGCAAAAAGTCTACCCCAAAGGAAAAATAAGGGGGAAAGTGACATATAAAGGCACGAAACAGCATGGGACCGCTGCTGGGCTATCGCGCCTGCCACTGCCTACTGTGGAGGAAGCACCAGCAGTGGACCCTATCGAGATATTTTATTCATCAATAATTGAACGATTGCCAGTAACGAACGCGGATATAGAGAAGGAGACCCGCAATGATCCGACGCTGTCTCGGGTATATGAATTGATGGTGAGGGGATGGCCAACTCATGGCGACTCACTGTTGCCAGCATTCTCATCCAGAAGAGAACAGCTGTCAGTATGCCAGGGGACAGTGATGTGTGGATCCAGAGTGGTGATTCCACCCAAGTTAAGGGAGAGAGTGCTAAATGAGCTACATGAAGGTCATCTGGGGGGAGTGAAAATGAAAAGCCTTGCTAGGGCTTATGTGTGGTGGCCGGGAATCGATCAACTAATCGAAGACCTAACTAAGAGCTGCTTAGGATGCCAGAAGGTCCAAAATGCACCACCACATGCCCCTCTACACCCATGGGAGTGGCCCTCCTCTCCATGGCAACGGGTGCATATTGATTTCGCTGGTCCATTCATGGACTCAATGTTTTTAATAGCAGTGGATGCTCATTCAAAGTGGCCTGAGGTGATAAAAATGTCTTCAACCACTACAAACGATTGCAGTCCTACGGACCATATTTGCCAGAAATGGTTTGCCAGAGCAGATTTGCTCTGATAATGGACCACATTTTGTGTCCGACGAGTTCCAAAAATTTATGAGAAGGAATCGGGTAAGGCATTACACATCCGCCCCGTATCATCCAGCCACAAATGGATTGGCTGAGAGGTTTGTACAAACCTTTAAGAAGGCGATAAAGGCCATGTGCGACGATGAAATTCCACTACAGCATAAGATGGACAATTTCTTATTAGCCTACCGAAACGCGACACATGCAGTTACCAACCAGACCCCGGCCATGATGTTCTTTAACCGAAGGTTCAGATCTCGTCTGGACTTGCTCAGACCAAATGTGCGAAGAAATGTTGAGGACAAACAATTCCAGCACATCAATGAGAAGCCGACAAGGAGCTTCAGTGTAGGGCAACCAGTCTTGGCCCGTGACTATCGAACAGAGAAATGGCAACCTGGAACGATATGTACAAGGCAGGGGCCATTAATGTACACAGTGGATGTCGGGGAGAACATTGTGAGACGCCACGTCGATCAGATCTTAGCGTCACAGGAACGCGTCAACCCCATGTCTCGAGGACCTGGGGATGAACCCGACATACCGGTAGCATCTACCGCAGACCCAGTAGCAGTGGAACCCGATGAACTACCCGATGAAAAGGGGTCAGAATCGCCTCTGCACCAAGAACAACAACCTCCGGAAAGGCGCTATCCCGAAAGGGTCAGGAAGCCACCCCAAAGACTGAATCTATAAATGGACTTTTGTTGTTTAATGTACATGTTGAAATGTTAATTGTTATTTGAATATTAGGGGTACTACTAATCTAAAAGGGGAGGAATTGTAGTGTATGCGCCTTTAAGTCAGAACTACTTTTACAGCTCCTGTATACTGTAGTACCGGCAGTGACCACACCTGTATATAAGCTTTGCGCATGCCTCTGTACCCCCAGTCTTGAGACTACCCTCCTCCAGTAAAGACCTGTTTATTGTTAATGTACAGCATCCGTGCGATTATTTAATAACAGCATATCCACTGAACCACGGATCCAACAGATAATATCAGACAATCCGGGAAGAAATCACAAAGTGGTTTGTTTTATAAACAATGTCGTACTCAGATTTACAGGATTTCTATACATTTTCAATCAGTAATGTAATACTCCTTTGAAGTTATTGGAGCTTACTTCCCATTGGGCAGGTGCAGGTATTCTGCCAGCAGCAATTAAACAGGCTCTCCTGTGAGACTCTCTCTCACTGGCTGCTCAGAGTGAAGTTATTTAAATAGGCCACCACTAGGTATTCGGCATTTTACATCTGACAGCTCTTTTGCCACTGTTGGTGAAAGTATGAGGAAGGGCAAAATGTAAGCTAGATTTGTTTCTTCAAATCTAGCTTCTAGTGTGCATGCTGGAGAAGTTGCAGTAGAGTGGAAACATAAGAAGTAGGAGCAGGAGTAGGCCATACCGCCCCTCGGGCCTGCTCCGCCATTCAATAGGATCATGGCTGATCCGAACCTAGACTCACGTCCACTTCCCTGCCCTCTCCCCGTAACCCCTAATCCCCTTATCTGCTAGGAAACTGTCTATCTCCATTTTAAATTTATTTAATGTTGCAGCTTCCACAGCTCTCTGAGGTAGCAAATTCCATAGATTTACTACCCTCTGAGTGAAGAAGTTTCTCCTCATCTCAGTTTTGAAAGGGCAGCCCCTTATTCTAAGATGATGCCCCCTAGTTCTAATCTCACCCATCAGTGGAAACATCCTCACCGCATCCACCCGATCAAGCCCCCTCACAATCTTATATGTTTCGATAAGATCGCCTCTCATTCTTCTGAATTCCAATGAGTAGAGGCCCAACCTACTCAACCTTTCCTCATAAGTCAACCCCCTCATCTCCGGAATCAACCTAGTGAACCTTCTTTGTACTGCCTCGAGAGCAAGTATATCTTTTCTTAAATATGGAAACCAAAACTGCACGCAGTATTCCAGGTGTGGCCTCACCAATACCCTGTATAACTGCAGCAAGACTTCCCTGTTTTTATACTCCATCCCCCTTGCAATAAAAGCCAAGATTCCATTGGCCTTCCTGATCACCTGCTGCACCTGCAGACTAACTTTTTGTGTTTCATGCACCAGGACCCCCAGATCCCTTTGTACTGTAGCACTTTGCAGTTTCTTTCCATTTAGATAATAACTTGCTCTTTGATTTTTTCTGCCAAAGTGCATAACCTCACACTTTCCAACATTATATTCCATCTGCCAAATTTCTGCCCACTCACTTAGCCTGTCTATGTCCTTTTGCAGGTTTTTTATGTCCTCCTCACTCACTGCTTTCCCTCCCATCTTTGTATCGTCGGCAAACTTGGATACGTTGCACTCGGTCCCTTCCTCCAAATCGTTAATATAGATTGTAAAGAGTTGGGGTCCCAGCACTGACCCCTGTGGAACACCACTCGTCACTGATTGCCAACCCGAGAATGAACCATTTATCCCAACTCTCTGTTTTCTGTTAGATAGCCAATCTTCCACCCATGCCAGTATATTACCCCCAATCCCATGATTTTTTATCTTGTGCAGTAATCTTTTGTGTGGCACCTTGTCAAATGCCTTTTGGAAGTCCAAATATACCACATCCACTGGTTCCCCTTTATCCACCCTGTTTGCTACGTCCTCAAAGAATTCGAGCAAATTTGTCACACACGACTTCCCCTTCATAAAACCATGCTGACTCTGTCCGATTAAATTATGCTTATCCAAATGTCCTGTTACTGCTTCCTTAATAATGGACCCCAACATTTTACCAACCACAGATGTTAGGCTAACTGGTCTATAGTTTCCAGCCTTTTGTCTACTTCCCTTTTTGAATAAGGGCGTTACATTAGCAGTTTTCCAATCTGCTGGGACCTTTCCTGAATCCAGGGAGTTTTGGAAAATTACCACTAATGCATCCACAATCCCTACCGCTACTTCTCTCAAGACCCTAGGATGTAAGCCATCAGGTCCAGGGGATTTATCCGCCTTTAGTCCCATTATCTTACCGAGTAGTGATTTTAATCGTGTTTAACTCCTCCCCCCCTATAGCCCCCTGTTTGTCCAGTGTTGGGATATTTTTAGTGTCCTCCACTGTAAAGATTGATACAAAATATTTGTTCAGCGTTTTTGCCATCTCCATGTTCCCCACCACTAATTTCCCGGTCTCGTCCTTTAAGGGACCAACATTCACTTTAGCCACCCTTTTTCTTTTTATATAACTGTAGAAACTCTTGCTATCTGTTTTTATATTTTTTGCTCGTTTACTTTCATAATCTATCTTTCCTTTCTTAATTAATCTTTTAGTTATTGTTTGCTGGCTTTTAAATGCTTCCCAATCTTCTATCCTCCCACTAGATTTGGCTACTTTATATGCCCTTGTTTTCAGTCGGATACTATCCTTTATTACTTTACTTAGCCACGGATGACTGTCTTTTCTTTTATGCCCCTTTTTCCTCTGTGGAATATATTTTTCTTGAAAGTTGTGAAATATCTCCTTGAATGTACACCACTGCTCATGTACCGTCTTGCACCTTAATCTATTTTCCCAGTCCACTTTAGTCAGCTCTGCTCTCATACCTTCATAGTCTCCTTTATTTAAGCTTAGTACGCTGGTTTGAGATCCAACTCTCGCACCCTCCAACTGAATTTGGAATTCAACCATGTTATGGTCACTCATTCCAAGGGGATCCTTTACTAGGACATTTTTTATTAATCCTGTCTCATTACACAGGACCAGAT
Organism: Somniosus microcephalus; assembly: GCF_052327205.1. NCBI lineage: Eukaryota > Metazoa > Chordata > Chondrichthyes > Squaliformes > Somniosidae > Somniosus > Somniosus microcephalus. The sequence continues at coordinate 170,237,195 of NC_140992.1, forward strand.
CTAAGATTGCCTGCCCCCTGGTTGGTTCAGTTACATACTGCTCAAGGAACCCGTCCCTAATGCACTCTATGAACTCTTCCTCAAGGCTGCCCTGCCCAATTTGATTTGTCCAGTCAATATGAAAGTTAAAATCCCCCATGATTATAGCTGGTCCCTTATTACAAGCCCCAACTATTTCCTGATTTATACTCCGACCAACAGAGTTGCAACTATTAGGAGGCCTATAGACAACACCCACTGGTGACTTTTTCCCCTTATTATTCCTTATCTCCACCCAAACCGTTTCACTATCCTGATCCTTTGACCCAATATCACTTCTCACTATTGCAGTGATTCCATCCTTTATTAACATAGCCACTCCACCTCCCTTTCCTTTCTGTCTGTCCTTCCTAATTGTCAAATACCCCTGGATGTTTAGTTCCCAGTCATGGTCACCTTGCATCCATGTTTCTGTAATGGCCACCAGATCATACCCATGTGTAGTTATTTGTACCGTCAACTCGTCTATTTTGTTACGAATGCTGCGTGCATTCAGATAAAGAACTTTTAAATATGTTTTACGACAATTTATTCCTGCTTTTCCTTTATCTTTATACACTCTGTCCCTTCCTGACACGCTGTGCTTTTTAATTCCCCCACTGCTCCCCTGCTCTATTGCCTTCTCCGCTGACATTTTTATTTTTTGCTCTCTTGAAACCTCCCCCTCACAAATTAGTTTAAAGCCCTCTCCACAGCCCTAGTTATTTGATTCGCCAGGATTCTAGTCCCAGCACTGGCCAAGTGAAGCCCGCCCCAACAAAACAGCTCTCTCCTGTCCCAGTACTGGTGCCAGTGTCCCAAGAAGCAAAACCCATTTCTCCCACACCAGTCTTTGAGCCACGCATTTGACTCTCTGATTTTATTTACCCTAGCCAAATTTGCTCGTGGCTCAGGTAGTAATCCAGAGATTATTACCCTTGTGGTTCTGCTTTTTAACTTGGCCCCTAGCTGCTCATACTCCCTCAGCAGAACCTCTTTCCTTGTCCTATCTATGTCATTGGTACCAACATGGACCACGACAACTGGATCCTCCCCCTCCCACTCCAAGTTTCTCTCCAGCCCAGAGGAGATGTCCTTAACCCTGGCACCGGGCAGGCAACACAGCCTTCGGGACTCTCGCTCTCGGCTGCAAAGAACCCTATCTATCCCCCTAATGATACTATCCCCTACCACTACAACACTACAACAGGCTAATCTGCCAAGTAAGCAGCACTTACTCAGCAATAACCTGCTAACTGACGCCCAGTTTGGGTTCCGCCAGGGCCACTCAGCTCCTGACCTGATTACAGCCTTGGTCCAAACATGGACAAAGAAGCTGAATTCCAGAGGTGAGGTGAGAGTGACTGCCCTTGACATCAAGGCAGCATTTGATCGAGTGTGGCATCAAGGAGCCCTAGCAAAACTGAAGTCAATGGGAATCAAGGGGAAAACTCTCCATTGGTTGGAATCATACCTAGCAGAAAGGAAGTTGGCTGTGGTTGTTGGAGGTCATTCATCTCAATCACATGACATCACTGCAGGAGTTCCTCAGGGCAGTGTCCTAGGCCCAACCATCTTCAGCTGTTTCATCAATGACCTTCCCTCCATCATAAGGTCAGAAGTGGGGATGTTCGCTGATGATTGCACACTGTTCAGTACCATTCGAGACTCGTCAGATACTGACGCAGTCCGTGTCCATATGCAGCAAGACCTGGACAACATTCAGACTTGGGCTGACAAGTGGCAAGTAACATTCGCACCACACAAGTGCCAGGCAATGACCATCTCCAACAAACGAGACTCTAACCATCTCCCCTTGACATTCAATGGCATTACCATCGCTGAATCCCCCACTATCAACATCCTGGGGGTTACCATTAATCAGAAACTGAACTGGACCAGCCATATAAATACTGTGGCTACAAGAGCAGGCCAGAGGCTGGGAATTCTGCGGCGAGTGTCTCACCTCCTGACTCCCCAAAGCCTTTCCACCATCTACAAGGCACAAGTCACGTGACGGTCCGGTGCTGAGATCACTCTCACTGCTTCGGGCAGCCAGCTCTCGCCGCTCGCTCCCACAACCGGAGCGAGATGCTCGGCGAGTCGGGCAGAGGCAGCGCAGCGCGGTGAGCAGCAGCAGCAGCCAAGCCGACCCGCTGGAGCACATCGGCCAGCAGCTCCTCGGCGGGAAGGAATTCCGACTGGGAGGAGGGGAGCCGAGCATAGCGGCCAGAGGCCGACCCGCGAAGAGAGAGAAGTAGGCCCCGGGCCGTGGAGCATGGAGCCGGCGACGGTGAAGAGGAGGCTGAATTGGAGCATTCGCATCCCGACGATGTGTTTGGCGAGTCGGGCGGAGGAGCGCAGCGCAACGAGCAGCAACAGCAGACTCACGACACGCTGCAGCACGTCGGCCGGCAGCTCCATTTCGGGTAACTCGCAGTCCGGATGGGAGGGGGGGAGCCGGGCATGGTGGCCAGAGCGGGAGAAGCAGGCCACCACACGTGGAGCTGGCAACAGTGAGGAGGAGGCCGCGGTGAAGAGGAGGACGGAGCGGCTGAGGGACATCGTGCTCCCACTGCCACGGGAAGCCATTGTATTGGCTCTGAACGCGGCGCTGTATGTATAGCTGACGCGTCCCTACGGGGAACAAGCATTCCATTGTACTTGTTACATATGGCAAATAAATCTAATCTGAATCTGAATCTGAATCTGATGGAATACTCTCCACTTGCCTGGATGAGTGCAGCTCCAACAACACTCAAGAAGCTCGACACCATTCAGGATAAAGCAGCCCACTTGATTGGCACTCCATCCACCACCTTCAACATTCACTCCCTCCACCACCGGCGCACTGTGGCTGCAGTGTGTACCATCTACAAGATGCACTGCAGCAACTCGCCAAAGCTCCTTCAACAGCACCTTCCAAACCCGCGACCTCTACCACAAGAGCAGCAGACGCATGGGAACATCACCACCTACAAGTTCCCATCCAAGCCACACACCATCCTGACTTGGACCTGTATCGCCGTTCCTTCACTGTCGCTGGGCCAAAATCCTGGAACTCCCTTCCTAACAGCATTGTGGGTGTACCTACACCATATGGACTGCAGCGGTTCAAGAAGGCGGCTCACCACCATCTTCTCAAGGGCAATTAGGGATGGGCACTAAATGCAGGCCTAGCCAGCGACGCCCACATCCCATCAATGAATAAATTTTTTTTTTTAATGTTTCCAAAAGATAACAAAGCACATACAATCAACTACAGACCCGTTAGTCTTACTTCGATACCAGTTAAAATAATCAACTCAATTAACAGGAGTAAACTTGAGCATTATCTGTGAGGGAGCCGATGTCCTCGGGGTAATATTTTCTAGGGCGGTTCGGGAGGATTTAAACTAATTTGGCAGGGGGATGGGAACCTAGGTAGTGGAAAAGAGGGAAGTCATGTGAAGTCAGAAATAGATGGTAGAAAGGTGAGAAGCAATAAGCAAAGGAGAGAAACACAAAGGGCCAAACTAATTCATAATGAGAGTGTGAAAAAAGCAAGCCTGAAGGCTTTGTATCTTAATGCTAGAAGCATTAGGAACAAGGTGGATGAATTAGTTGTGGAAATAGAGGTAAACAAGTATGATTTGATTGGGATTACAGAAACGTGGCTGCAGGGTGGGCAAGGCTGGGAACTTAACATCCAGGGATATACAATATTTAGGAAGGATCGGCAAAAAGGTAGGGGAGGTGGGGTAGCATTGCTGGTAAAGGAGGGGATTAATGCAATGGAAAGGAAGGATATTAACTCGGATGAAACGGAATCTGTATGGGTAGAAATGAGAAATAGCAAGGGGAGGAAAACGTTAGTGGGTGTGATATATAGGCCTCCAAATAGTAATATGGAGGTGAGGGAAGGCATAAAAAGGGAAATTAGAGAAGCGTGCGATAAGAGCACAGCTGTCATCATGGGTGACTTTAATTTGCATATTGATTGGACTACCCAAATTAGTAAAAATTCTGAGGAGGAGGAATTCCTGGAATGTTTTCGGGACGGTTATCTGGACCAATATGTCGAGGAGCCGACTCGAGATCAGGCCATTTTAGACTGGGTATTGTGCAATGAGAAGGGACTTATCAGCAATCTTCTTGTACGAGGCCCCTTGGGTCAGAGCGATCATAATATGATCGAGCTCTCAGTCGAGATGGAGAGTGAGGAAATTGAATCAGAGACTAAGGTCCAGAACTTAAATAAAGGGAATTACGAGGGTATGAGACGGGAATTGGGTAAGATTGATTGGGTGGTGTTTCTGGGGGGATTGACAGTGGATAGACAATGGCAAGCATTCAAAGATAGAATGGAAGAATTCCAGAACATGTTTATACCGGTTTGGCATAAAAATAAACCTAAAAAGGTGACTCAACCGTGGATAACGAGGGAAATTAGGGACAGCATAAAATCAAAAAAAAGGGCATATCAACTGGCAAAAAAAAGCACCAGACCGGAAGATTGGGGGCAGTACAGGATACAGCAAAAGAGGACAAAGGGATTAATCAGGAAGGGGAAAATAGAATACGAAAGTAAACTTGCAGCAAACATAAAGACAGACTGCAAAAACTTTTATCGGTATATCAGGAGGAAAAGACTGGTAAAATCCCAAGTCGGTCCCTTGCAGTCCGATTCGGGAGAATATATAATGGAGAATAAGGAAATGGCAGACCAATTAAACTCATACTTTGGTTCTGTATTCACAAAGGAGGACACAAATAACCTCCCAGGAATATCGGCAAACATAGGGACTAATGAGAGGGAGGAGCTGACAGAAATTAGTATCTCTAGGGATATGGTGTTGGGTAAGTTGAGGGGACTGAAGGCCGACAAATCCCCGGGGCCTGATAAACTACATCCTAGGGTACTTAAGGAGGTGGCCCTGGAGATAGCAGATGCTCTAAGGATCATCTTCCGGAACTCCATTGACTCGGGAACAGTACCCGTGGATTGGAGGGTAGCTAATGTTACCCCAATATTTAAAAAGGGGGGTAGAGAGAAAGCAGGGAATTATAGACCAGTAAGCCTTACATCGGTTGTGGGCAAAATGCTAGAGTCCATTATTAAGGATAAAATAGCGGAGCACTTGACAAATGGGGAAAGGATCGGACAGAGTCAACATGGATTTACAAAGGGTAAATCGTGTTTGACTAATCTGCTGGAATTTTTTGAGGAAGTAACTGGTAAAATAGATGGGGGAGAGCCAGTGGATGTGGTGTACCTTGACTTCCAGAAAGCCTTCGATAAGGTTCCACACAAAAGATTATCATGCAAAATTAAGGCTCATGGGATTGGGGGCAAAGTATTAACGTGGATAGAGAACTGGCTGGCGGATAGAAAACAGAGAGTTGGAATAAACGGCTCGTTTTCGGAGTGGCAGGCAGTGACCAGCGGGGTGCCGCAAGGATCTGTCCTGGGACCCCAGCTGTTCACAATATATATAAATGATCTGGATCAGGGAATTGGATGCAATATTTCCAAATTCGCTGACGACACTAAACTAGGAGGAGGGGTGGGCTCTGATGAGGATGTCAGGAGGCTACAGTGCGATTTGGACAGGTTGGGGGAATGGGCGGATACATGGCAGATGCACTATAATGTGGATAAATGCGAGGTTATCCACTTTGGGGGTAAAAACAGGAGGGTAGATTATCTGAATGGCAATAGATTGGGAGATGGGGAAGTGCAGAGGGACCTGGGTGTTCTTGTGCACCAGTCACTGAAGGAGAGCATGCAGGTGCAACAGGCGATTAAGAAGGCAAATGGTATGTTGGCCTTCATATCAAGGGGGTTCGAGTATAGGAATAGGGATACCTTACTACAGCTGTACAAGGTGCTGGTGAGACCGCATCTGGAGTATTGTGTACAGTTTTGGTCGCCCCATCTGCGGAAGGATGTTCTTGCCATGGAAAGAGTGCAACGGCGATTCACCAGGCTGATACCTGGAATGGCGGGAATGACCTACGAAGAGAGATTAAATAGTTTGGGCTTGTACTCACTGGAGTTTAGAAGATTGAGAGGGGATCTCATCGAAACATATAAAATTATGGCAGGCCTGGACAGGCTGAATTCAGAGAGAATGTTTCCAATGGCCGGGGAGCACAGAACCAGGGGCCACAGTCTAAAAATAGCGGGCAAATCATTTAAAACAGAGATGAGGAAGAATTTCTTCACTCAAAGAGTGGTGAGCCTGTGGAATTCCCTGCCACAGAGGGCTGTGAAGGCTAATTCAATAAATATTTTCAAGAGAGAATTGGATATATTTCTGAAGGCTAAGGGGATTAAGGGTTACGGAGAAAAGGCGGGGACGGGGTACTGAACTGGTAAGATCAGCTATGATCTCAGACGAAGATCAGCCATGATCTCATTGAATGGCGGAGCAGGCTCGAAGGGCCGAATGGCCTACTCCTGTTCCTATCTCTATGTTTCTATGTTTCTATAATAACCTTGTAAGCAGCAATCAAAATGGGAATATCCTGTCTGATGAAACCACTTCACTTTTTTGAGGAAGTGACATCCCAATTGGACTGTTGAAAGTCCTACAAGCGTGGTGCAGCTAGACATTTGACATGAAAGATAAAGTCAAAGCAGGTGTGCAAGGTAAACGTTCGCAATGGATAACAAACTGGTTAAAGGGTATAAAACAGCAGGTACATGTGAGAGAAGTTATGTTGGGGTTGGGGGAAATTCATGAGTGTTGTATCCTAGGGATTGGTATTAGAACTACTATCGCTTCCAATATATAACTTGGATTCAGAAACGCCAAGTAAATTGGTCACGTTTGTAGATGATGCCAAATTAGGAAAGGCAATTAGCTATACGGGGGCAGCTCAGGAAACAAAATGAGTTAAACATAATGGCCCAAAAATTGCTGTGGCAAGCCAACTTGTTAGCTAGACTTGCCCTTGCCCATTTAATGTTGACGATATTTTGCGTGGCAAGTTACTGGAAGTGCGAGATGGAAATGGCGCCGCGCCCTCTTCAATCTTAAATCAGGTGCAGAAAGAGAAATAAAGAGATGGAAAGAAAGATTGGATTAAGAGAGAGAAAAAAGAGACAAAGAAACAGTAAAAAAAATTAATTAAAAAAAATCTCCAACGACAATTAAAATCTGAAGGAATGAAACTTCACACTTGTAATTGTTAATTTTCAGTGCCAGAGAGGTTGGCTAGCAGTAATTAGCACACATCATTAAAAGGGTACTTAGGCTTGAATTACTTTACTTAACATTCTGTGGCAAGTTTACATCGTATCTACCGTGCAAGTACAGAAACTTCACGCTGCTCAATGCATTTCAATGGGGAGCCAGACAGCGAGATGCCATTTTCGTGAAGCTAATGGCAGAGTGGCACATCTTTGACAGTGACTTTTCGATTTCCACAGTTAATCGCGCATCTGCTCTTGCCTGATGTTGCTGTGGTATTTGCGCATAAATAATAGCGAGCCCATAATGTAACTGGGCATAACAATGCAGATGACACTTAATGTGGGCAAGTGAAAGGCACTGCACATAGGGAAAAAATGGGTCACACAAGTACTCCACGAATGGTGCCGAAATAACGAACGATGAAGTTGAAGGGAATTTCGGGGTCTTATTGGACTCGATGTTCAACAAGGCTAACCACTGCAGAGCAGCAATCAACAAAGCAAAAGAGGATGCTGAACTATGTTGTGAAAGCAGTGGAGTCGAAGTCAGAGGAAGTTTTGCTTAAACTATACAGCACTCTAGGCAGACCACACCTTGAGTACTGTTTCCAATCCTAGTAAACAAGTCACAAACAAGATATTCAGCATTGAAAGAAGTTCAGACAAGGTCCATGAAGCTGGTTCCTACTGTCACAGATATGAGAAATGAGGAAAGAGTTGAGAAACTTGGGCTTTTCAGTTTTAAAAGGTGATGCGGTGACCTTATAGATGTCTGTAAGAAAGTAAACAGTATGAAAAAGGTAACTCCAGAATATTACTTCAGACTAAATTGCAAAAATAGGACAAACGGACACAGATTCAAACTAGCAAAAGACAAAAGACAAAGAGCGGCTAAGACATGGAATGGACTTCAAGATTGAGTAGTGTAGGCAAAAGCGCTTGAATTATTCACTGAACAATTGGAAGGCACAATGTAAGGGCTTCCTGGATGAATGATCTAATGGAGCAAATGCCCTCCTCATCAGTATTTATCTTGTGAGGCTCTTCTAACACCACTCACACCTCTTGACAGGATACCTGAAAAAAATTGCTATCTGATTATCTCTCTCTCACCTCTAGCCTCTTTTCTCTCTCCATTTCAAATTATTTTCTCTCTCTTTATCAATACTACTATGGTTGGAGCTTCTCTGAAATCTCTCTTGGTTTTCTTAAGCAGTAAAGCTGTAAATGCACAATCATACACATTCTTCCTACCTTAATTCTCACTGTGTTGAGATCCAAACGCACCACATAGCTTTCTGTTAACTTTTCCTGGACCTTACTTTCTTCAGTTTTACCTTCCATCTACAATCTTCAGCCTTTCTATGCCACTGCTTAGCATCACCGAATCATTACTTTCTAATCTACCTTGTTTACTCTTTTGCACTTTTCTACTTTGGTGTTATAATCGACCTTGGCCCTTGATCTTGGTTTCTCAATTTAAAAACATACTGGTACTGAGAGGAAAGGTTTAACAAGCACTGTGCAAATGGATTCAATTATAGGCATCAGACAAATAAGACATCAGTGATAGCTGCTGGCAGGTTTCAGAGACAGACTATTTTCATGACTTCACTGTTTGGTCTGAAGACCTGAAGCTATTGTTACACGTTGTGAAATCAGCCCTCTTGTGCTCACGAAAGTTGCAACCTGTACCCCTTACATCAAGGGGTATGGATGATCAGCCATGATTGCATTGAATGGCGGAGTAGGCTAGAGGGGCCGAATGGCCGACTCCTGCTCCTATCTTCTATGTTTCTAGGTTTTGGCATATTAAAAAAGGAGCCCAAGCTCATATTCAATAGACATTACTCAATGATAAATTGGTATGACGTTTTTCATTGTGATGGCTCCAATTTGCTTGATTTTATTTTGCTTTCATTCATTGTGTCATACTATAATATACTACATCAATAATGTGCTTTTCCTCCCAATCGCTCCTCTTTTCTCCCATCCTGTCTTGAGGGCTCAGAGCCTGGCTGGGTTATGATTCCACGCTGCCCTCTGATACCTGGTCCAAGTGATCCTTCTTCACACATGAGTCTTAACCAGGGGTATCCATACTGCAGCCTGTGGCCCACATGTGGCTCCCAGCTCTGGCAATTTAGCCCCGGAAGCCCAGGGAACTGTCTTATTTGTGCTTGTATTTCTTACTCGCAGGTTTGTCCTGCGCAAATTTCATGGGTGTGGCGGTTTGGAAAGGATCATTATTAGTGCTGATGCTTCACTAGTGGGTAAATCTTAAATAAAAATGCCAAGATCGGATAGTAACTGCAGCCTGAGGTATATTCATAGTAAAGGGAACGTGGGTTTAAACTTTAAGTGTGGCTCGAGAGGCTCCATGGAACGCAGCCCATAAAGACAAGACATTCAGACAACCCAGTCCCTACAGCGTGCGTGCTGGCAGGCAATTAGTCCAAATAAAAGCATCACAGTCAAGCCAGAACCTGTCCTTACCCTGATGCCCACACATGCACACCTTCCAGCAGGAGCTACTGGATAGCAATCAGGAAAAAGTCTGGGACACAGCACTGAGCTCGAGTGCTCTGCCACAACTGATTTCCCTGCTGAGATCAACAGATGGGGGAACCAAATATGTAACGTTCTGGTTTGTGCGACTCAGTACCACACCCATGCAAACAGAATTATATAATATTACTGCACCGTGTTATTACTGTGTACAGGAGGAATTAGTCACATGCAGCAAAACTACTTAAGAGATTAAACACAAAAAGACTGAACAACACTGCAGTCAGTTAATAAATACCGAATATTACTTTAGATGTGCCTAACCACAACTATTAGACTCCTTTCCTATAATGAGCTAAACTGGCCAGTAAGCTGATGTACATCTGAACATTAAGCAGCAAAATAATAGCATGCTGTTGATTTAAAAAATGCTCAATATTTCAGCAAAGAAAATATGATGCCATTTTAGCAGAGTTCACCAGAACAGCCACAAACTCAGCCTGGACCCAGATAGATACATGGAGTCGCAGCCTGATGTTGATGCCCATCCTGGAATCCCCACATTAGGTGGAGTAGGGCCGAGAGCAGGGACTCTGGAAGTATGGACTTACCATGCTCTAGCCCCCAGTTGGGACCCAGTTTAACATCAGCAAAGGTATATCTCCTCAACCCCCAGCAGGAGTGGGACTACCTTAGGGTCCAAACCAGGGTAAAGGTCTGGACCCCCAAAGATGAGGGCCCTTTTTTATTATTTTAAAGCGGCCCCCTTATAAAGGAGGCCATGGGGGGTCACGCAAATTGTGCTTCCCGGGGGACAGTACCCTTCCCCCACCAGCCACTTACACTTCTGTGTGCAGCCCCTTCTAGGGATGGGAGGGGGCACCTCAGATGCATTCTCGGGCATCAAAGGCTTGCTTCTCCTGGCAACCCAGCATGTATGCCAGAAGGTAGCCCCCCTCTCCCCCATGGATTGTCAAGAGTTTTCATCTGTAACAAGATGAACATATACAAGATTGAAAGGAAATGAACTACAGCATTAAGGGGGAGAAATTCGGTGGTCTGCGCCACCAGTTAGCGCCTAAAGAGGGCACTCAGTAGCTTTAGCGCCACTGGCCACGCCTCCCACGATATTTAGCTGGGGCGCTAATGGCGGCGTTAGCCTGTTGCGCTGTGCCGCCACCGATGACGTCATCGGTGTGCGCAGCGCCCTGCTACCGCCCCGATCACGATATTTGGCAGCGACCGCCTCTGTAGCGCCGCTCGCTAATCGCGCCCGGTTCACGGGGCCTACCTGTGGTGGCAGTGGCGCAAATTAAGATGGAAGTGCGGGGCAGCCGTTTTTTTCGGCGGCCGCCTGCCAGCACCTCCGTCCCCAGCCTCCTGTTCTTCCCCCACGGCATTGCCGGCTGTTTTCCGAGAGCCCGGCACTTCTCCTCGGTGCCGGGCTCTTTTGCCGGCACTCGCGATCGCTCATCGCGCTGGTCCAGGCCCCTCCCCCTTAAGAATAGGAGGAAGGCCTGCAGTACCGCAGCGCGCCGTGCCGCAGCGTGTGGCGCTGCGATATTCAGTTTCAGCGCCCTAAGAGGGACGCGGAGCGCCTCGAGCCTCGCCCCGTGTCCCTCTTGGGGCGCTCAAGCTGAATTTCCGGCGATCGCTGCTGCTCCGATTGCAGCGCAAAATCTGGCGCCCAGGCGAGCTTGGCGCCCCGTTTGCGGCTCCACCCAATTTCTCCCCCTAAATGTTTTGGATTTTAAACACAACTGCTGCCCCACACAAATTATACAAAGCCCTGTCCAAAAGATTTCTTCGACAATAACATGATCAGGGCTGATGACATACGGTGAACAAATTCCCTTTTTATTATATGGGATTCTGGGCATTTCACCGGTATTTTATTTCACCTTCCAGGATTCTATTCACTGGTCATTGGAAATGGAAAACTAGGAGCCTTGTTTATGATTAAGCTGCGTTGTTATTGGCCTTTGCTACTTTCATTTCTATCACAAAGAGAGCTGGAAGGTCTAAAAACCTGCATCTTGTATTAATTTTTACATATATCTTGGTCAAATAAATAAAGTAAAATGCCCAGTTTAGCAACAATAACTTGCATTTATACAGCGGCTTTAACACAGTAAGACATCCCAAGACGTTTCACAGGAGCGATATAAAACAAAGTTTGACACCAATATTCAATCATCCTGTGTACTTAACACTGGAAAAATTGTACCAAAGAAACACCTGATTACTTTGCAATCCCAAAATAAAGGTGTGGTAAACCACTGTCATACCTGTCTGTGTCTGTATGTGTATTCCACTAGGTACAGGTCTGGACATGCCTCGGCTGACTCCTCCCACTATTCCAGGTATATAAGTGACTACCTCCCAGTCCCTTAGTATTCTGGACGGGTCGACCACTCGAGACAAGACCTTCATTCTTTAGTTAATAAAAGCCTGATTGTTACTCGCTCAACTTCAGTCTTTTGAGTAATTGATGGCGCATCAATTTTATTAACTAAATTTTTTATAATGGAGAAGATCCTCACACCAGCATGCCTGGACCTGGACAGTCGGGAAGCGGACGCTTCCACCAAGTTTGCTCACTGGCTTACGTGCTTCGAGACATTCCTGACTGCCTCCACTGCGGTCGAAACGGATGCGGACAAACTGTCTGTCCTGATCTCCAAGGTGAACCACCGAGTGTACTCAGTCATCCGGGATGCGACCTCGTACACAGCCGCCCTCCAGCTCCTCAAGACCCAGTACACGCGCCCTGTGAACGAAGTATACGCTAGGCACCTTCTGGGGAGTCGCAAGCAACAACCTGGGGAATCGACTGAGGAATACCTCCAAGCACTGTCCGTGCTTGGCCGGGCCTGTGGGTGTAAGGCGGTAACGCCCGCTAAGTACACGGAGGAACTGATCCGGGATGCCTTCGTAGCGGGCCACAGGTCCAACTACACCCGACAGCGACTGCTGGAGCAGAGTGACCTCACCCTCGACAAAGCCTCCGACATCGCACTAACGCTGGACGCAGCCTTCCGGGGCATGGATGCCTACTCCTCTGCACCGTGGACGCCGCGGGGAACGACAACCTGGGACACGGTAGGACAGCCCCATAGCACCGTGCCACCCCAGCCACAGCCCAACAACGGCCCAACTACCGCAGCAGTGTCCCAAAGCCAGACAGCAGTATCCCAAGGCCAGAAATGCTACTTCTGTGGCCAGGCCAAACACCCCAGAGCGCGCTGCCCGGCGAAGAATGCAACCTGCTCGGGCTGCGGGAAAAAGGGACACTACGCCAGCGTCTGCAAGGCCAAAGCCACCCCGAACGCCAGCAGCGCCGCGTGTGGGCCGTGCGAGCCGCCATCTTGGGCCTCCCCAGCCATGTGCGAACCACCGCAGCAGCAGCCATCTTGGACGACTCCAGCCACATGGGAATCATGGGCGCCGCCATCTTGGACACCAGCCGGGACGCAGCAGACCGCCAACCCCCACCCATCTGATACTCGCAGCGACACACCGACCCCTACGCTGGCCTCTGTGACGCTGGACCAAACGAGACCGCACCAGTTAGCTCGGTCCAAAATGGACGTTAAGGTAAACGGCCATGCAATAAACTGCCTTTTTGACTCCGGGAGCACAGAGAGCTTCATCCACCCCGACACGGTGCGGCGTTGCTCTCTCCCAGTCCTGCCTGCGCACCAGCGGATTTCTATGGCCTCCGAGTCCCAGTCAGCGGACATTGGCGGCTACTGCGTGGTGACACTAGTAGTAGACGGGACTGTGTTCAATAATTTTAAACTCCTGGTCCTGCCCGACCTCTGCGCTGCCGTTCTACTGGGGTTGGATTTCCAGTGCCACCTCAAAAGCGTTACGATGGCGTACGGTGGCCCCCTCCCCCCACTCACAGTCCGCAGCCAGCAGCCTCCAAATTGCCCGCCGCGCACTAGATGCAACCTCTCCACACTCAGAGTCCCACCCCCCCCACTGTTTGCTAACCTCACCCCTGACTGTAAGCCCATCGCCACAAAGAGCAGGCGATACAGTGCCGGGGACAGGGTTTTCATCAAAACCGAAGTGGAACGGCTCCTGAAGGAGGGGATTATTGAGGGCAGCTCCAGCCCCTGGCGAGCCCAGGTTGTAGTCGTTAAGACCGGCGAGAAACAACGCCTGGTCATCGACTACAGCCAAACAATAAACCGCTACACCCTGCTGGACGCCTACCCACTCCCCCGCATAGCTGACATGGTCAACCAGATCGCGCAGTACCGCGTCTTTTCGACCATTGACCTGAAATCAGCGTACCACCAGCTCCCCATCAGCCCTGAAGACCGCCAGTATACTGCTTTTGAGGCAAACGGCCGCCTCTATCACTTCCTTAGGGTTCCCTTCGGCGTTACCAACGGGGTCTCCGTCTTCCAAAGGGAGATGGACCGGATGGTCGATCAAAACGAGCTGCAGGCCACTTTCCCTTACCTAGATAATGTGACCATCTGCGGCCATGACTTGCAGGACCATGACGCAAACCTCGAGAAATTCCTCCGCACCGCCCAACTCCTGAACCTGACATATAACAAGGAGAAGTGCATATTCCGCACAGACCGCCTCGCCATCCTTGGCTGTGTTGTAGAACACGGGGTCATCGGTCCCGACCCGGACCGGATGCGTCCCCTTATGGAACTCCCACTGCCCCACTGCCTAAAAGCTCTGAAGAGGTGCCTAGGGTTTTTTTCCTACTACGCTCAGTGGGTCCCCTACTATGCAGACAAAGCCCGTCCGCTGATCAAGTCCACCTCTTTTCCCGTGACGGCAGAGGCCCGCTTAGCCTTCCACCGTATCAAGGAAGACATTGCCAAAGCCACCATGCACGCAGTGGACGAATCCATCCCCTTCCAGGTGGAAAGCGATGCGTCCGACTTCGCTCTGGCCGCCACCCTTAATCAGGCGGGGAGACCTGTGGCATTCTTCTCACGAACCCTCCAGGGCCCGGAGACCAGACACTCCGCGGTCGAGAAGGAGGCCCAGGCTATCGTGGAGGCTGTGCGTCATTGGAGGCACTACCTGGCCGGAAAACGATTTACCCTGCTCACTGACCAGCGTTCAGTTGCTTTTATGTTCAACAACAAGCAGAGGGGCAAAATCAAAAATGACAAGATCTTGAGGTGGAGAATCGAACTTTCCACCTACAATTACGAGATCTTGTACCGGCCTGGGAAGCTCAATGAACCCCCAGATGCCCTATCGCGTGGCACCTGCGCCAGCGCGCAGATCGATAGGCTGAGGGCCCTCCACAATGACCTCTGCCACCCGGGGGTCACCAGGTTCTTCCACTTCATCAAGGCCCGCAACCTGCCTTACTCCATTGAGGAGGTCAGGACCATGACCAAGAACTGCCAAGTCTGCGCTGAGTGCAAACCGCACTTTTATAGACCAGACAGAGCCCACCTGATAAAAGCCACTCGCCCTTTCGAACGCCTGAGCGTCGATTTTAAAGGGCCTCTCCCCTCCTCCGACCGCAATGTGTACTTCCTCAACATCATTGACGAGTACTCCCGGTTCCCGTTCGCTTTCCCCTGCCCGGACATGACCAGTGCCACGGTCATTAAATGTCTGAACAGCCTCTTCACCCTGTTCGGTTTCCCCAGCTATATCCATAGCGACCGGGGCTCATCGTTTATGAGCGACGAACTCCGCCAGTACCTGCTCGCTAGGGGTATTGCCACAAGCAGGACCACCAGTTACAACCCCCGGGGGAACGGACAGGTGGAAAGAGAGAATGCAACTGTTTGGAAGGCTGCCCTACTAGCCTTAAAGTCTAGGGGCCTTCCGACCTCCCGCTGGCAGGAGGTGCTCCCCGATGCGCTCCACTCGATTCGGTCACTTCTCTGCACTGCCACCAATGCCACCCCTCACGAGAAAATGTTTGTCTTCCCAAGGAAGTCCACATCGGGGACATCGTTACCGCCATGGCTGACGTCCCCAGGGCCGGTACTACTGAGAAGACACGCGAGGGCCAATAAAACGGACCCCCTGGTCGAGAGGGTCGACCTCCTCCACGCCAACCCCCAGTACGCTTACATTGCGTACCCGGACGGGCGGGAGGACACAGTCTCCATACGAGACCTCGCACCCTCGGGGACCGCTGTAACCCACTACCCATTACCACCCCCCCCCACGACCCGATATCCAACCCCAGCAGCCGGCTCGCCTTGGACCGTCACCCATGAGGACTACACTCCAGGGCCCCAGCCTACACGGGACGCGACGCCGGAAGCTCCACCACCCCTGCCGTCGCCACGTCGATCACAGCGGCAGACAAGACCTCCGGAGAGACTCCAATACACGAACTTTTAAATACACTTCACCCCGCCGGACTCATTTTTAAACAAGGGGTGAATGTGGTAAACCACTGTCATACCTGTCTGTGTCTGTATGTGTATTCCACTAGGTACAGGTCTGGACATGCCTCGGCTGACTCCTCCCACTATTCCAGGTATATAAGTGACTACCTCCCAGTCCCTTAGTATTCTGGACGGGTCGACCACTCGAGACAAGACCTTCATTCTTTAGTTAATAAAAGCCTGATTGTTACTCGCTCAACTTCAGTCTTTTGAGTAATTGATGGCGCATCAAAAGGTAAGCAACATCTCAGAGAAAAAAATGCATTGGAAATGCAACAGTCATAAGCCAACAACACATCCGAGAATAAAAAAAACTTGCAAGCAAAATTACTCTTACATAAAATGAACCAAGGCTTAGTTTCAAAAATTGAATAATTACTTCTATGGACTTTCCTTTTATCTACTTTCATTCCTTTTATCTATCTTAAGTTTATTTTTTATTTTAAAGGCGTTATGTCTGCTTCCACACATCCACCCCTGCTACCACTGCACGTCTAGTATTGTGTACAGTTTTGATCCCCACGCATGAAGGATATCAAGGCTCTAGAGAAGGTGCAGAAGATGACAATCAGGATGATACCAAAGTTCTTAGTTAAAGGTTTCAAGAGTTAAGGTTACTAACTTTGCAGAAACACAAGATATTGGTGATGCGATTGAAGGTCTTAAAATGATAAGGGGCGAGTCCAGTTAGATAGGTTATTTCAAATGGATAGAGATCATAGGACAAGAGGTCATGCCTATAAAATCCGCAGGCGAAAAGTTCGGCTAGAGACATGTGGCAAGCACGGAGTCACAAGCCCCTGAGAGAAGAGGACATTTCCAGTTTTAAGGGGTAAGTTGCCAGTTAGTCGAGATTGTGAGGAGTTGTGGACTACCACAGTCTCCTGGTGCTCAATTGCCTTGGGGAGTCAGAGGAACTTCCCAGAGCTTTTCCTGAATTGACTGCAGATTTTGTCCTCTCTTCTCTTGCCTCTCCCAGGAGACAACATTACTAGGAGGTAGTTGGGCATGTGTGAAGTTGTAAGATCAATGAGATGAAATGGGCTTGATGGGTCTGATGTTCTTTTCTCACCCATTTTGAATGGTCACATACAAGATGTTTCAGGTTGCAGTTAGGTAGCAGATAGTTGGAATAGTACTGGAAAGCAGGGCGTGTCGTGTGGCTTGGTAATGTTGTGACATTGGTCCTGGACACTAGGGAGTTTTAGGGGCAGGGGTCATGAAGTGAGAACAGCATTGGTTAATGAGAGTCCCTGGGAGAATCTGGGGATGGGGTGGTGGGAGGTTGTACAATGTGAGAACACTGGGAGGGATGATCCTGATGTTTGGGAGTACTAGGAAGGGGATTCCAAGGTCTGGTAGGAGCGGGAGTTGAGTGTTGAGGTATGGGAGCATTATAGTGAGTCCTTGGTTGTGGGACAGAGTTTTGCAGAGTATGGCAGTGTTGGCAGTATGGTAGCACTGAGATGGCGATGGAGAGGGTCGTTGCTGGATATAGGACTACTGGGAGATTGTTGCTAGGAGGTGGAATTCCAGGGTGCTGTGACAAACTGTGTGTGATAGAGGTATTCTCAGGGCAGATCACTAATGGGGAGTGAGGTGGAAAGGCGTACTGGTCAGGTGCAAAGAACAGTGAAAAGCAGCAGCGGGAGCAGCAAGAAGAGCTGGAGCAAGTAGTGAGGAGGAAATGTACAGGCGCTCGGATGGGTTGGAAATACCTTTGTAAATTCTGCCCTCACACCTCCCCCAGGAGAAAAGTCATGTTCCCAGCCATTCCAGGGAACTTGTTTAAAGTTTTTTTTAACACTTCCATGGTTTTTATAATTGTGAAAAACATTTATAAACGCTGAATTTTCTTAAAGATCTTTAAGCTGGTTCCTGGTAATGAATAGGAACGTGATTTTTCAAACTGCAAACCACTTGAATCAGGGCTGAGCCTTCAGAGTTCAAGTTGGTTTGGATTGGGAGAGGGCAGCATCAGGCTACAAGTCTGATTTTAGCAACGCTATGCTGGGTGGCACTATGGACAGCAGTGCCACCTAACTTGGAGACAGAGCTGGGAAATTATACAGGTAATAATGCAACAGCATCACCTATCTTTCCTCCTTTAAGACACTCCTTAAAACCTCCCTCTTTGACTAAACTTTTGTCATTTGCCATATCTCCTTATGAGGCTCGGCGTCAAGTTTTGTTCAATAACACTCCTGTGAAGCGCCTTGGGATGTTTTGCTACGTTAAAGGTGCTGTATAAATGTAAGGTTTTTTTTATTCATTCGTGGGGTGTGAGCGTCGCTGACAAGGCCAGCATTTATTGCCCATCCCTAGTTGCCCTCGAGAAGGTGATGGTGAGCTGCCATCTTGAACCGCTGCAGTCCATGTGGTCAAGGTACTCCCACAGTGCTGTTAGGTAGGGAGTTCCAGGATTTTGACCCAGTGACAACTGAGGAACAGCGATATATTTCCAAGTCAGGGTGGTATGAATTGGAGGGGAACTTGGAGGTGATGGTGTTCCTAGGCGCCTGCTGCCCTTGTCCTTCTAGGTGGCAGAGGTCGCAGGTTTGGGAGGTGTTGTCAAAGAAGCCTTGGTGAGCATCTTGTAGATGGTGCACACTGCAGCCACGGTGCGCCAGTGGTGGAGGAGGGAGTGAATATTTAAGGTGGTGGATTGGGTGCCAATCAAATTGTTGTTGTTGATGCTTGAGGCACTCAGAGTTTAGTAAGAATAAATAGACAGATAGGTATGGTAGAAAAAGCACAATGCAGTGAGCGACAGTTAAGAGCTACAGGATAGAGGATGTGCACGGTATGTGCATTCCTAGGAGATGTCCTGTGGCATTGCTCATGGTACATCAGGGGATGCAGGGGTACAGGATATAGTGGAGCTACAGTGTCCCCTAGTGGCCGTACTCTGCAGCCACAGCATCACCAGGGCCTGTTGACATATGGAATTCTCATCATGACTGGTTACATAAGCGTTTTCAATGTTAAATGTTGTCATAAAAAGTGGGACAAATATCATGACAACAGGGAAGGAAGTTTGTAGACAAGAAATGCACACATTTTTTAACTGCACAGATTTTTCACATGATACCAGTGAATGTCCTGTGATGTTGTATACAAGTTAGAGAATATAGTCAGTATTTTACCCGTCTCATATCTTCGAGTTGCTGTTTTTCTCTGTCTCTCCTTTTGTGCTCGTGTCTTTTTATCTTCTTCTCTCCTCTCATTTCTTTTCTCTCTATCTACTTCGGCTTCTCTCTCTCTATCTTTTTCTTCTCTGGGTGGGAGTTGATGGGCAGTATTATGTGGGAAAGGAGCTACCAATGGCTGCAGGTTACTTTTGGTATGGGGAATGCAGGGAAAACGTGGCCCTCAGGGATCCCTTTCCACCTCTTCCCTCAATCATTTGTGTTCCTCATCCACTCCCTCTCATCATATTCTCAACCCCATTACCTTCCCACTACCCATGTCCCTTACAATCCCTCGCTCCCAACATTACTCCTACCTCTTTCCTTTTGAACTATCTACTTAACCCCTCCCCTTTGCTCCACTATCAACCACCTCAGCCTTAACCCTTCATCCACTCTCCCAAAGGCAGAAGACAAGATGCCAAAGGCATCCCATCCTCAACCAGTTTCTCTCATCCCTTCCCTCCCTCCCTATCTGCTTCCTTCAAGGAGACATTGTTTGCTGTCAAAATCCAACATATTGGATTTTTTTTGGAAAGAAACTGCCTGTCTACCTTTCTCTCTAATTGTGTCTTTTGTTTTCTTCCTCTCCCATAGGTATTAGAAATTAGAAGCTCTATCTCACAGTTGTAAGCAATTAGTATTGACCTTTTCTAATTGTCAAAACACAGGTGGAGATAATCAGTTGGCTTCAAAACTGAACTGTTTTTGGAAAACTGAAGTAATATTAAATCATGAGAGCACACTGCTTCTCCCCCTCATCACTACTCTCTTTCTCTCATCCACTCGCTAACCTGTCCCTCTTTCTCTCTGACCACAGCCTGTCTCTCCCTAACCCCAGATTTTCTTGGCACACTCTTTCCAAACCCAGTATCTCTCTCACCGACCAGTCTCTCTTGTATGTACACTCTGGTCCCAATCTCTCTTGTACGTACACACTTTTCCCAGTCTCCCTCGTACGCCCACACTCTGACCCCAATCGCTCACTCCCTCTGACTCCTCCATTTCTCCCTCTCTCTCACTTTCTAAAGTGTATAGAACACAACACAAAAGCTGCAACAAGTGTGTAATCAGAACACTCATTTTTCTCTCTCACAAACATACCCTGACTTAAAAGAAACACTTACAATGAATTTTACCTCAGTAAGCTTTTGAAATTTGTCCTCTAGTTTTTTTTTTCAAATAATTTTGGAAAACTTCTGAGCAGAAACTGCTAAAAGCCGAAGAAAGAATATTCCTCACACCAGCTGGTTGAACGGTAGTAATGCAACATCGGAAATTAGGTATGCTGCACATGCTCAGACTACACAATACAAATTCAGCATCACAGCTCTGGGCAAAAATATCAACTCCAAGCCCAAGCTTTTGGGAGAGGCTGAGGCCTTCCAGCAACAAAATGTAATGGAGGCAATCAATTGATAAATGTAAGGATGTTACTGTGAAATATGTAATTTTTAAAATTTTGTTTAAACTCTTATTTGGCTATCAAGAAAATTTTGTTACTGAAAAAAATGGCAACAAAAAAGAATTGAGAATGCACTGAGAATTGTGGGAATGCTGTGGTCAGTTTTCTCAATCAGAGTAATGAGTTTACATATGCAAAACCCATAATAAATGTGGACATAGCTATTCATAATAGAATAAAGTTGAGGCAAATACAATGACAAAAACACGACAACAGGGAGTCAAATGTTGCAGAAGTGCGTACAGATGTAATATTTTTAATATATTTACTAGTAGATTCCCCTCTTGGTATTGCTTATGGTGAATTGAAGGATTTTAAGAACAGGCGTGTTATGCAAAGTAGTATTACCAGGGCTACTTATCACTACTGGGGGTGGCCTGAGACATAGTGGCACTGGATAGGGTCTCAGGCCTAGCAGTTGAGGCTGACTCCCAGGATTTGAAAGCACTGCAGTTGAAATACTGGGGCAGGTCCTGAGATCTAGCTTTGTTGGACTTAAGACCATTGGGGTGGGATTTCTCAAGGTCTGGGAGAATTGGGGTGGTTTTGGGATTAGAAAGCATGAAGAATGTGGTCTCGGGGGTTGTAAGCATTGAGAGGGAGTCCTTAGTGGTGGGGAGGAAGTCTCAAGAGGGAGATCCTATGGTTCAGTAGGGGGTTGCTGGCAGTATTGAGGGGAGCAGGATCTAACACCTTGTGGTTGAGAGAATGGGACCTGAACGGCCATTGGCCCCTTTCGGACCATCAGGGTCTCACTCCTCACATGTTCCTGCACATTAGGTAACCCCACCACTTTCTCCATTATCAGTCAATTCCTATCTTTATGTTCTGGCCTTCAAGCACTTAAGCATAAATTTTCTATTGTTGAAATTAATGGACAGAAAATTATGGGCTTGTGGTGCGTGATTTCCTAATGTGTGTGCCAGGAATGCACTATTCGTGGTCTGCTGATGTATACAGTGATTAATAAACAGACCATCTATAATCTATTTTACTCCAGAACCAACCCAATTTATCGAAGTTCTTGAGTAAAACACACCTTTCTAACCTTATACTTGCTACTTCCTTTCCACTAATGACTTTTCCATGGTCCCAAACTTAAACTTTTGTGTTCCATTGAGTATTTTTATATCTATCTATATATCTATATAAATATATATATATATATATATATGTAGCAGTTCGTGTAGATCGCCACTAAAATAAGAGAGTTTGACTTCGACGAACAATTAACAAGTTGTTTATTTACAGGAGCAGACTAATTACATCAGGTAAGATGGCAGGTAAGATGGCTGACTGTAGGAGCACCGTGATATAGGTCTTGTCCCAGCGGGGACTCCACGAAGACTAACTGTAGGAGCACTGTGGAGAGCGTGATGACGTCATCACGCTCTGCTGTGTGTTCCCGCGCTTTGGGCGTCACGTGACCACGTCGTGATGTCAGCACGTTCGCGTGCGCTTAGGCGGTCACGTGACCTGCGCCGTTGCATCGGTGCATCTCCCCGGTACGGAGGCTGGCCGTTGAGGCCGAGGTCGCGAGGCCAGGCTGTGCCGGTGCTTGCCGCGGGAGTGGGAGATCGCGTCGCTCCCGTCGGCTGGCCGATGCGGCCGAAGTCGCGGTAGGCCGGGCTGTGCCGGCGGCCGTCTCGGAAGACCGAGTCGGGCCGGCGGCCGGCGCGCATGCGTCACGTGATGCGTGACGTCAGCGCGTTAGGTCGCCTCTTAAAGGGGCAATGGCCCCAGCAGGTAAGTTAAAAGGGCAACGGCCCCAAAAGGGAAGTTAAACATACAGTAAGGTAAGTTAAAGGGAATTATGTATATATATCTATATGTAAGGGACAACCGGTGGTACCGCCACATATAATTCCCACAACATTCAATCCAGTTTCTAACCAGATATTTATCTGACTTTTATTTAAAAAAGGAGATACAGTAATTGAAATGCCATTCACTACTTTTGCTGAGAGTCTGTTCCAATTCTGTGGCGGGAAAATTCTAATCTCTAGTCTCTCTTAGGGTTGTTAATTGTGTACTTATGTCCTCTAGTTCTCCTTTTACAGTCTCAGTTAAATAGGCTGCTTATATCCTCATGATCTACTCATACCAGAGTTTTAAGGACCTGGATCCTTTCCTGTCATAATCTTCTTTTCTCCAATGAAACCAAGCTCGGTAGGGGACTGAGTGGGGCAGCAAGATAGCATAGAAACATAGAAGATAGGAGCAGGAGTAGGCCATTCGGCCCCTCGAGCCTGCTCCGCCATTCAATGAGATCATGGCTGATCATCCAAATTCAGTACCCTGTTCCTGCCTTCTCTCCATATCCATTGATCCCTTTAGCCTTAAGAAATATATCCAACTCCTTCTTGAATATATTTAATGAATTGGCCTCTACTGCCTTCTTTGGTAGAGAATTCCACAGGTTCACCACTCTCTGGGTGAAGAAATTCCTCCTCATCTCTGTCCAAAATGGCTTACCCCTTATCCTTAGACTGTGACCCCTGGTTCTGGACTCCCTGACCATCGTGAACATCCTTCCAGCACCTATCTGTGTAGTCCTGTCAGAATTTTATAAGTTTCGATGAGATCCCCTCTCATTCTTCTAAACTCCAGCGAGTACAAGCCCAATCGACCCAATCTCTCCTCATACGTCATTCCTGCCATCCCAGGTATCAGCCTGGTGAATCTTCGCTGTCCTTTCATCGCTGGGATCTAGCTTGAAACCCAGCCCCGAGTAGAGGGAGCTCTCTTCCGCAGCTTGGTGCTCTATACTTGATCTGGAAGTGCTTGATGGTGACATTTGCTTCCTAAAATAGGAAACCGTCCCATTTTTTTAGTGAAAACAACCTACGCCTTGATCAGCACAAAAATAGTTCCATTCTGCAAGTCTCCCTGTATATTTCCCAAAACAGCCTTTGGATTTCAGGATCCTCCCCATAGTAAGAATATCCTTTGACAGAAGGATTTGCTGAAATCCATCAGTCTGAGTTGGAGTAACTTGTCAACAAAGTTACTGAAGTATTGAGACAAATATCAGAATAACTTCACATTGAGAAGACACCCTCATTGAGTGGTCAACAATCAGACCTAAATCCTTTTCCTTCTCTACTGTGACCAGTAGATTCAATGAGTACACGTTTACTCTGTCAGTGTGTATCGCTCTCCATTTCTCCAAGTTAAAATCCATTCCTTCACCTAATCACTTAAATGAGTCCAGAACAGATCCCTGTGAATCTCCACTAGTTACAGCTTTCTTTCAACCGCCCCCCCACACCCCCACATCCCCACCCACCCCCCCCGCTCCCACCCCCCTCCACACCCAACAAAAACAGTGCCATTGTTCTTACTTTTTGGTTTGGAGGGTGAACCTAGCTTCTCCTTTACCAACGTTCCGAACCAGCAGAGTTTTCTGAGTGTTGTATTTGACAGGACATACAGAAAAGTTGACATAGTCTGGGAAATCCAGAATAGCACGTGCCCCAATAGCTTTTACAGGCACCAAAAACTTCTCCCTCTCGGTGACACAGATCAATTCGTGGATATAGTCCTGAAGGAATAAAAGAACAGTTATGGAACTGATAATTTAATTCTTATCCACAAGAGTAGCAAATTCCACCAAGATAGAAAATTGAAAAACTATATGAAACTAAATGTTTGAAATATAAAGAGGAACTGTAAATACGCAAAAATCAATGGGAACAATTAACTCATTTTTATTAATATCACAAGATTTCAGAAGTCACCAAGAAAAACCTCAGGCTGTCACTGCAGGGGAATGCGTCACAAAATGTCTTGTCACAGTTGCCTTGATTATCAGTCTGATATCTCATTAAAATCAGAATTGTTTTGAAAAGTGCAAAAAGAAAGTAAACTTCAGAACAACAAAAAAAAACTGTCGTCCCAATCTTCTGCTCATTTCGGGCCCCAACCTCCTCCTATTCATTTTAGGCCCTCCTATTCCCACTCCAAACACAAACAGTGTCTAATGTAAAGGGGTGTGTGCCAGTAGTGCGAACAAAGTGCATAGCGAATCGGCAGTCTGCGCAGTGTAAATCAGGTTGCTGATTCACTACGAGCTCATTTTGTGCTACTTGCAGACTAATTTCACTCACAAAATCTCTGTGGAGGCAGATTTTAGAATAGGTCGGTAGTAGCCATGGACTTCACCTTCACCACTACCGCAGTTTAGAATGGTGAGAAAGCAAAGTCAGAGCGTCACCATCAGGCATCTGCTCTTAGAAACGCACCAAAATTGTTTGTTCTGTCTAAGGAAAAAGGATGGCGCTGATTGCATTTATATCGTGTCTTTTGCAACCTCAGGACATTGCAAAGTGCTTCAAGCCAATGAAGTACTTCTGAAGTGCAGTCACTGCTGTAATGTAGCGACCCAGAATGTCTACTGCAATTAAAGCAGCCCAATCGCACATTTGTGTAGGGTAATAATAGCCAATTAAAAATTTATTGGGCTGCAAAGCTGTATTCCCAAACAACTTGGCCCAGTTAGCAGTTGGATACTACTGGAGATTTGTGTTCCCTATATCCTTGGTGCTAACCTTGACAGTAGCATGGTCACCAACCATCGCTTTTGGTGCAGATGATCAGCATTTTACAGTCCCAAATGGTGCTGTTCACACAACCCCAGAAGATCCGCTGATTTCCAGGGTGGCCCTCGACTGTGTCCGTTCCATTTCCCGCACTTCTGCTCTCACCCCTTCCCCTCCCTCCCAGAACCACGATAGGGTTCCCCTTGTCCTCACCTTTCACTCCACCAGCCTCCACATTCAACAGATCATTTTCCGCCACCTCCAACGTGATCCCACCACCAAACATATCTTCCCCTCCCCTCCCCTTTCAGCATTCTGAGGGGACCGCCCCCTCCGCGACACCCTGGTCCACTCCTCTATCACCCCCAACACCCCTTCCCCTTCCCACAGCACCTTCCCATGCAAGGGCAGGAGATGCAACACCTGCCCTTTTACCTCCTACCTTCCCACAGTCCAGGGGCCCAAACACTCCTTCCAGGTGAAACAGCGAATTACTTGCACTTCTTGCAATTTAGTATACTGTATTCACTACTCACGATGCAGGCTCCTCTACATTGGGGAGACCAAATGCAGATTGGGTGACCGCTTTGCGGAACACCTCCATTCAGTCCGTAAGTGTGACCCCGAGCTTCCGGTCGCATGTCACTTTAATTCTCCGCTCTGACCTCTCCGTCCTCGGCCTCTTACACTGTTCCAATGAAGCTCAACGTAAGCTCGAGGAACAGCACCTCATCTTACGATTAGGCACTTTACAGCCTTCTGGACTCACCATCTAGTTCAGCAATTTTAGACTATAACCTTGGCCCCAATGTTTTCTTTTTTCTCTCACATGGCAACTGTTGATGATTCTGCCATGTCATTTACACCTCATCTAGAGTCATCTTTTGTTTCTTAATCTGTCCCATTACCATCTCCTTTTGCCTTGCACCATCATCCCTTTTGTCTTTTAATCTCTCCTGCCTTCCACCCTATCACAGACCTTCCCTTTGTTCTTTCCTCCCCTCCCCCCTTCCCCTGCCCCACACTTGCTTAAATATCTGTTACTTCTCCAACTTTTTCCTGTTCTGACGCAGGGTCATCGACCTGAAATGTTAACTTTGTTTCTCTCTCCACAATGCTGCCTGACCTGCTGAGTGTTTCCAGCATTTTCTGTTGTTGTTGCATAGTAATATGTGTTTGGGACTCGGGCAAAGGGAGTTCAAGTGGGGAGTATGAAGAAACTGATGTAGTTGTGTGTCCACAAAGGGAGTTGTGTGTATCCACAAAGGGATTTAAACACAAAGATGAGAATTTTAAATTTGAGCCATGTCATGACTGGATAACCCTGGTCACACAGTAGCCAGCCTTTGACTTGCTCTGGTGGGTCAAATACAGGTGGGTGCAGAGGAATGCTGAAGAATGAAGTAATCGTGACTGCTGCCAGGATAATGGGTATTCACCTGCATGATGCACTGCCTGTTGTCGGCACACCAGCTGCACATTGAGGGAGTGGAATCCATTTCAGCTCATGAAAATGGTCGGGTTCACGAGGCGTACGCAAAGCAATGTGCATGCAGTCAATGCACCCTGCACCATGGGGGAGCCTGCAATCGGAGCAAACCCTCATGCTCGCTCCGCCTGCCTGTCACTGGCAAGAGGGAATGAGTTTAAACTGTTTCGCTGCATATGGCGAGCCTCAGTGACGTCCCTACTGCAGCAGTGCACTGCAAACTGTGAGATGTTGCTATATCTCCAACAGAAGCCTGGAAGGAGCCAAACACAAAAAAGTTAAGAGACACGGTCACCTTGATAGCCACAG